>NW_027150992.1:0-90605 GCF_018691715.1 Phytophthora cinnamomi
TAAGTACGGTGCGAACCTACTGGCAAGATCCGAACCTATGAGTCGTCGGCGCCTGTCCGAGTCGTCGGTGGCGTTTCAGCGGCCGTTTGAATCTCGGTAACGCCGCCACGTCGCAGAGAAAGCGCCGAAAGTCGTGAGTTACAACTGGCGGTCAAAACGGACGCGTTTATCTTGATATTTGTATTGATCGATAGGAAACTTAAGAAGCAATATAAGCCTTCGCAACAATAACAGAACACTTTTCCTCCCAACCACGCAAGGCGACACCGGTGCCTGCAGTGAACGACTCACAGCTCAAGGTAAACCTGGTAGGTAGGATTATGACTGTCGGTGGGCACATCTACTAGTGTAGCGTGTGTTCATCCTGGCAGCCAAGAGAGTAGTGGCCGGTGTATTGGTAGCGACGAGTCGTCAGGGAACTGGAGGAGCGAGGGCACTCCATTTATTTCTTCCGCGGGAGTATGGCTCCGGCACCTCGTATCACGCCGTAACAGGCGGGACCCTTCCTTCTGAGGGCCTGCGAGGTATATTTTGTGTGTGAGAGCGTGCTAGCCTTTGCTCGTGGCTAGTGACGCTGAGTTTTCCGTCGTCGACTAGCGTCGGTACCGCAGGGAAACATCAACCCGGTGCAAGGGAAAGTTCCTGGGCCTTCAGGTTCTACCCTA
Organism: Phytophthora cinnamomi; assembly: GCF_018691715.1. NCBI lineage: Eukaryota > Oomycota > Peronosporomycetes > Peronosporales > Peronosporaceae > Phytophthora > Phytophthora cinnamomi. The sequence goes on from NW_027150992.1 coordinate 666, forward strand.
ACAAGCCCTGAGTCTTCGGTGACTTGGTGGGTGTTGTTGGTGGGGAAAGTGTGCCATATATAAATTAGCGCGTGTTCCTACGACAGGCCGTACGACCGGGATTCGTGTGACCTTCTGTGTTTCGTGCACGGCAGGTCGATCGACGTTACGAGCAGCAACCAGAGAAGAATCGAAGAAGAAGAAGAAAGAAGAAGAAAAAGACGGAAGAAAAATGCGAAAGGATCACGTTCAGCGGTACCAGCACAATGAAGACTGGCGGAACGCGTGGCGGCGACTCGACTGCGGCCCTGATCACGCCGCACCTCGACCGGATTGCTGAGCGGACCGTCAGCTTCGACGACTCGATGACTGGATCCGACGCGAAGGAGAAATGGATGAAGACTACGACGATTACCTGGAGGAGAAGCGCCTGCGCCAGCGGTGGTGACGACCGAGACTCCGGAAGATGAGTGCTGTCTGCGGGACGGCGTGCGGGCGCGCGTTCGTTGTCGCGAAGCCTCGCGGTTGAGCTTGACGATGACACGCGCCCCGTGACGCGCAACCTCGCGGATGAACAGGATGATGAGGATGGCCCAGGGCCAGCGTATGACGACTTGGAAGACTTTGAAGACGCCGTCGACGGCTCGAGGTCACCGGTCCTGACGACTCAAGTGACCGAGCAAACCTCCGGTAACCGGCCGCCACTCAACGGTGACACACCGGCAGCCAACAAAGTTCTCGGTCGACTTTACGAAGAGATGAAGAAGAGCGACTGGGGTGAGCTATTCGAGCCAACGATGACTCGCCAAACGGTTTGGAGCCGATTTGTAGTCACAGAGTTGGCTCGCCAGTGAGTTCAGTAACAATCGAACAAGTGGTGAAGGAAACCGAACGATTTCTGAAGAATTGGGGCTTCGGCCTCTGGGGCAGCCTTCGTCGTCGACTCTGGAGTGCTGGGTGCCAGCCGAGCGCGCAAGAGCTCTGGAAATGGAAGAAGCGACTCCGCACAGCCTTCCGCGTAACTCGTTCACCCTGGACGACTCGCGGAAGACTCGTGCGGCTCGCGAAGTGGTCGACCCGCGTGCGCCGCTGCCGACGACTCGAAGAGGGCAATCCACGCGCCAGCCGAAACCACCGGAGGTGTTTAGCGCGTCAGAGGCGATCCCGTACTTTCAAGACTCCCACTGGTGACTCCACCAACTACGGGCTACTCAGACCGCGCTGGACGCAGCACCAGTGACTCAAAATCGGCCAGAGGCACGAAAAGCAGTCAGGACGGGAGCGATCCGCCGCAGCGGGCCCACCGACGACTCGTCGGACGAAGAAGCGGACTTTACCGGCGATGGAGGAGCGCAGATGGGCGAATACCTGCGCTGAATCCGTGAGGTGACCGACTCCGAGTTGCTTAACGCGACCCCGAGGATCGAGGTGGCAACGCATCGCCCACTGGGGCAGATCAAGGCGTTCTCGGGCACCAGGAACGAGACGAAATCGATCACAATGGCTTCGCGCCTTTGTCTCGAGATGCAAGGAACACGGCATCGCCCAACGATTGGTGCATGCCTTTCGAGCTGAGTCTTCGGGACGGCGCTCTGCATTGGTACCGACAACTGCCCAAGAAGACCAAGCGAACGTGGAGCCTCTTAAGCGAAGCTTTCATCAAGTACTATTGCTCCCAGTTCAGCCAGTCAGCGGAGACTCGCTACAGTGTTTGCCTCAATAGCGCAGCCATCACATCTAATAACCTCGCAGACTATATATAATCACCCTGTTTTTCACGAACAGCAAGATTCAGCCAATCACGCCATCGACAGTATGGTTCCGCCAATCAAATTACCACAACCGAGGACAAAGGAAAACGTCAAAACAAAAGCGTCACACTCATGTCATGCGCGCCAAGATCACCTTGGTCGTCGGACCAACTTTACCTGGTCTTGGCTACGCCACGAAATCTCGCTACGGGATTCGTTGGAAGAGAGCTCACGGCGAGTCGGGTGCGGTCGACTTAGAGGCTGCAGCGCCTGAAGTTGAGCGCTTGCGCGGCATCATTGCGACCTACTCCCACTCGTAGTCGACTAGTAAAACCTCTGTCACCCCATTTACTTGAGAAATTGTATACAAAGTACGACTGCGCTATTGAGGCAAAACACTGTACTACTCAGCCAAGCGCGAAGACAAGGAACATGTTTGCGACTACCTAAACCGGCTCAATGGTTATGCCAGGAACGCCGGAATTCGGTTTGAGAGCAATGGCCGCAAGGCACGCGACCACGTCAAGCGGTTCCTCGAGACTTGCGGCGACCGAGGACTCGAACGGCGCCTGTGCCACCTGCGCATCTCAGACATACATGAGTTGGAAGAGATGATCCAAGAGATACTGAAGATTGACGAGCGTAGTTCGTCCCGCGAGTCGTCGCTGCCTCACTCTCGAGCTCGGGATGCCTCCCGACGACGTGATGACAGACGTCGCGATGACTCGCGCCGCCACGAGCGCTCGGAGGACGCTCGCCGACGTGATGACCGCCGCCGCGACGACTCGCGGGATGCTTACAGCCGTCGCGACCGACGCGAACGAGATTATGAGCGTCGTCGCGACGACTCACGCAATATGCCTCGCGTGAGCCTAGCTGAAGCATCTGTCGCTGACATCGTCGCCGAACTTCATGGACGAGACACGCGGGACACGCGGAGCGAGCTGCAGCAACAACGCCACAGATATGATGGCGACAGCAACAGCGAAGATGGAAGTGAATACGGCAGCGACGACTCACAACGTTGCGGCGAAGACTGGGGTGATAGCTATTCGTCAGACGGAAGCGACCACTACCTTGCGGCAGCCAATGACAACGAACGACGAGTCGCCGCTGAAGGCACGTACGTCCGGTCTGCCAACCGACAACCCTGGGGTGACTCAGCGGGGCGCAGCCAAGGCCGGGACAATCGGCTCCAGAACCGCGGTTACCGCGATGAGAAACCTCGCCAGTATGGGCCGTGCGCAGCCTGCGGGGGTCTCTATCACTCGGCGCACTACTGCCGACGTCGGTGCAAGCTGTGCAAACAAGTGCACGACGCCGGAAAATGTGAAGTCTTCCATGAAATCACCAAGATCATCAAGGCCAAGGTGGACAAGAAAGACCTCACACCCGAGCTCCAAGAACTCCTGTTTTCGGACCATTTAAACTAGACAGCCCGCCAACTACGACTGGGTTGGTCCCAATCGGGCTGCCACAGTTAGCCGAGCCCGCAATTGAAGCCGAGTGCATCTTTGCATTTGTGGGCGAGTGCGAATGGACGAAGACTGAGCAAAACAACGACATGAAAACGACGGAATTGGAAAAGGAGAGAGGCGATTGCCTCGGTGGAGGTGTATGGTGTGAAGAAGACGATAACGAAGAGGTGGGAGATACCGCCGAAGACTGGCTGACAAGCGCAATACAAGAAGACTCGCGCCGACGACTCGTTCCAGAAGTGCGACTCTTAGCTGGAGAACGGATGGGATGGTGGTCGGCGCAGAAATTTGACAAGCGTGTAAGGATGCGGACACTGGTGAACGGAGCCGTGCACGACTCGCGCACGAGGATATTGCTGGACACCGGGGCAAACGTCAGTGTCATCTCGGAGAAACTTGCCAAGCGACTGAAACTCCGCGAAGTAGTGGGGCATGGACGTTGCATGGATGTACAACGAATCACCAAGGGCAAGATGATGACGACTCGCCGAGCGAAGGTGAAAGTCACCCTTGGATGGGAACGCGTTTATGTTTTTGAAGTCTGGATAATGGATCACTGCGCCGGCGTAGAAGTGGTGCTTGGCACCGATTTTATGATCCCGGCCGGTATCCGACTGGACCTCCTAAACGCAACGGCCAAGCTCCCCGACGAGGTAATGATCCCGCTGATCAAGACTCAAAACATGATGGACGAGGCCGAAGGAAGCCACGTCGCGTACGGTCCGATGGAACCAATGCAATACCGGGCCATGAATGGGACGAGTTCAAACTACAGCGGCGACAACCCGAGCCGACGACTCACGTGCCGTGGATCCGCCGAACTGAGACGTTCATCCCGACTGTCACCAGGTTCTACAAGGGACGTCCGGTCAGGATTCGACTTACCAACGCCACGGATAGGCTGGCGAGTTGTCCGGTACACTTCCCGGTGATAGTCTGGGTTCCGATTGGGTCGCTGCCGAAGACTGAAGGCTACGTGCGGCTAGATTCCGCAAAGTACAAGGAGTGGCAGGTACTCGCATACGCTGCCGCACGAGACAAGACACTACTCACATGGGAAGCTGAACTCTACCAACAATGGTTGGCCAAGCAGCCTCCAGCGGTGGAACAAGTGCGTTACCCGACACCCAAAGGTATCTTGCAGCGACCTGACGAAGACTCAGCCGAGAAACCACCCGTCAACAGTGAATGTGACAGTGCCGACGACTCGTCGGTGACGGATGACTCAGAATGGATAGCGCAAGAACATCACCGACGACTCGACGCTACTGCCGGCGACTCGACGGGGGTGACGACGACTGACGATGAAGCCATGACTCCAGAAGCAGCTGAATCAGGACTGGAGACTGCTGAGTCGACGGTGCGCCGCGACGAAGACCAAGGACTAGAGTGCAGCCCGAAGAGGCATCCACCGATGACTCAGACTGCACCCAGCCGAGAAGCCGGAGACATCTCAACGACACTCGACCAGACGTTCATAGCAGTAATGCGTGTACTGGCCACGGAAGGTACCGTCGACAGTAGCGACGAGACGGCGGAACACCCGGCAGCGGACATCGAACTGGAGGACTACGCGCATGAATTAGCGTTCCTCCCCGATTTATCGGAGCCGGAGCCGACTACACTCGACTACTCGGCGGCGAACGTCAAGAATCCCGAGTTGTCGGCAGACCAACAAGGGAGCCTGATTGAAGTACTCCGACGGCATGAAAGTATCATGATTGCAAGCGGGAATGCACTCCCACCGCCGGCATATGGCGTTGTCTGCGACATAGATGTGCAGGGGCATGCGCCGATCAAACAGCGGGCCCGACGGATCCCATTCAAGCATCTCAAGAAATTGTACGAACTCCTCAAAGGACTGCTCAAGGCAGGGCTCATCGCGTTCTCGGACAGCCCGTGGGCCTCGCCAATCGTCGTTGTCCTCGAGAAGAATGGCCAAGACATCCGCCTCTGCATCGACTACAAGATGGTCAACGCGGTAACGGCGATCCTGGAGTACGCCATGCCACTCGCCGACGACTTGCTCACGGACCTGGAGACTTACCTGTGGTTCTCCTCGCTCGACGCGGCCAGCGGATTCTGGGCCATCCTGATGACTCTACGTGCGCGCAAGATTTCGGCATTTGTGTGTCCTCTGGGGCACTTCGAGTGGCTACGAATGCCTTTCGGCCTCAAAAATACGCCGATGATCTACCAACGGATGATAGACAACTCGTTGTGGGGATTTGTGCAACCGAAGGGCGGCTGGAACGCCTTTGCAGCAAAAATGAAGGCCGCCGAAGACTCGGCAGAACACTGCCGACGACTCGAGTCGTCACCTCTCCTACCAGGCACTACAGCGACGACTCGAACCAAGTTTGCAGCTGCCCGCGATGACTCGAAGACAGCTGAACCCATTACTCGACTCATTAACAGCCCAGAAGCCGATATGTTTACGACCAACGAAGCCGACGAGTCGTCGCTGGTACCTGTGTTCGACCGGCGATCGTTCGTGAACGATATCTGTTTCGGTGGCGAAGACTTCGACAGTTGTTTGGCGACGCTGGATCGGCTCCTCAGTCGTTTTGAAGAGTGCCGGATCAGCGTCAGCTTTACCAAGAGTATTTTCGTGCAAGGACGCGTTGACTTTCTGTCCCATGAAGTGTCAAAAGACGGCATTCGGCCCGATCCGAAGAAGCTGGACGCGATCACTAAGCTGTCTTTCCCACGAACGAAGAAGGGAATGCAGTCTTTCCTAGGTGCGCTGAATTATTACAACCGCTTCATCCAAGACTTCGCTGTCTACGGCGCGGCGCTGTACCAGCTGAAGGAAGACGATTTCGCGCCGGAGGGTGACCTCACAGTTGCCCGCCGGAGTTTCCAAGCTCTCCAAGACAAGGTTGCGGCAGCGCCGATACTCCGCCACTTCGACCGCACCAAGGACGTGCACATCATGCTGTTCGCAAACGAGTGGGCATTAAGCTCCACGCTGCTACAGCTGCATGACGACAAGTTGCACCCTGTTCGCTTCTGCGGACGTGTATTGAAGGAGGCCGAGATGAACTATCATGCGGCGGAGAAAGAGGTGCTAGCACTGTTGCTACTGCTGAAGACTTGCTACACTCAGTTGGCGGGTCGGACAATACGAGTTTACACTCGCTTCTCCACCTTGGAGTGGATTACCAAGTCGAAGTCACTCTTTGGGAGAGCTGTACAATTCGCGGTATTGCTCTCCCCGTGGCACCTGATCGTCCAACGAGTCAAGGAGAAGGACTGTGCCTTCACCCAGCTGCTCCAGGCGACGGTGACCAACTTCGTGGATCTCGATGACTCATTGGAACTGGTTGCCCCGCCGACTAAAGGCTCACCGACGACTCGCATGGACCCAAACTTGTTCTATGCACGCCTACCGACGACTCATACAGGCTTCGTGGTCTCTTTCGATGGGTCAGCGAAGACTGAGAAGTACGGTGGTTACGGCAGTTGCTCATGGATCGTGTGGAGCCTTCCGGAGTGGAAAATAGTTATTGCAGCGAACGCTTACCTCGAGAAAACCACGGTCAATATCGCCGAGTACACCGGCATGAACAACGGCGTTCTCGCCGCGATCGAACACGGCGCCGAAGACTTAGTGATCGTGGGAGACTCGAGACTCGCGATCCAGCAATCCTTAGGGGTGATAGCTTGCCGGAAGGAATCACTGATGGTACAGCTGAATCATCACAAGGAGATCACAGCACGGTTGCGGTCAGTCAAATACCTGCACGTGGTACGCGAATACAATGCTGCCGCGGACTCGTTGGCAACAGAAGCCTTGGAGTCAAAAGTTTCCAAGGTCATTCTGAGTGAAACCCGGAAAGCAAAGTTGGCCGGACTCAATCGGATACAAGAAGTGATCTACGAGTCGCCGCCGCAAGGATCAGAAGCACAAAACCTGGTGCCAGGAGGCTCTATTCAAACTCTGAGCGGCGTCTCGACCGTGAAACGCAAGACATTTGCTGATTTCGTACGTCCAGAACATGGAATGCTACTGGCGATGACTCGGGCGCAGACCAAGAGCAAGAAAAAACATGTCCGGTTCACACACGATAAGCCGAAGCCACCGCCGAAGACTCGACCTAACCGGAAACCTCCTGAAATTCAACCCCCGGAAACGACCCAAGCTCCACCAGCAGCTCCTAACGCACAAGACATTGATCCTGTGGAAGTCCAAGAAGAAAGACGACGACGAATAGCTGCCGCTCAGGACGAAGAATTGCGATGGGCTAACCTGAAGACCCTGTTACGCGGAGATGTGGAGAAACTTGGATACCGAGCCGCCAGAGATGCATGGAAAATCGCAGATAAGTTCGTGTTGTCGGAAGACAATTTGTTACACTACATGGGAACGAGTCGTCGGCGTGACGCTGAGTCGCAAGAGGAGATCTCGTTGCGTCTGGTGGTACCCACCACGGTGATTCAAGAAGTGCGCCAGAATTGCCATGACTCGCTGGAAGGCGGCCATCAGGGTGTGGTGAGAACCTACCAGCGAGTCAAGCGAGATTACTACTGGTTGGGACTCTACACCGACGTGGAGAAGCACGTGAGATCGTGCCCCGATTGCAGCACCAGCAAGCGCCGCCCCCAACTGAAGGGATACTCTCCTGGCAACGTGCTGGCGGAACGGCCTTTCCAGTTAGTGTCTATGGATTTTGTGATACCACTGCCGAAGACTCGGAGGGGCAACACAGCCCTGCTACTCTTCCGATGTTCCTTTACGGGTTTCATCATTGCGAAAGCCATGGAGGATACGAGCGCACTCAAGGTGGCACAAACATTCGAAGAATGCATATACCGACGATTCGGTGCGCCATCACTTATCCGCCATGACCGCGACCCACGGTTCATGAGCGAAGTGTTCCAAGCGTTTGCAGAAATGATGCAGTCAAGGTCCCGAGCAACGCTGAGTTACCGGCCGCAAGCCAACGGACAGCAAGAACGGTCAGTCAAAACTGTAATGCAATCCGTCAAGGTATATGCCGAACACCCGCTCCAACAAGACTGGGACGAGATCGTGGAGCGCTTAGTCTTCGCCATCAACAACTCACAAGACACGACTCGGAAGGAAACACCATTCTACTTGGTGCACGGGTGGGATGCCCAGTCAACGCTGAAAGCCATGTCATCCTCGCTCCGACACGGCACGCCAAAGCAGTCAGACGCACTGGCGTGGCGCCGCGAAGTCAACAGACAACAGCAAATTGCTATGGAAATGGCCAAGGAATACCAGGCCACCGAGAAGACTCGCAGAGCCCGGGAACACAACGCCAAACTCAGTAGGAAAGAGAAGACAATACTGGCGAAGACTCGGGATCACGAGTCGTCGGCGGCGGCACAGGACCAACCGTCTACGAGACAAGACACCCCCGTCCCAAGTCACCTGTCGCTCAAACCAAGTACGCATTTGCCACCGACGACTCGCGAGTCGTCGGCAGGTACCCCACACCAACCGTTTGTGGGACAGGGGGGACATGTCTCTCGGGACAGGGTGGATCCACCGAATACTGGCGGAATTGAGCCGATTGCAGGCCAAAACTCAATGCTGCCGGTCCCGTTCGATGTCGGCAGCAGGGTCTGGTTGTACATGGAGAGAGTCAAGCCCGGCCTTACCAAGAAACTGGCACACCGGTGGCATGGACCCTTCCGGATAAAAAAGAAGATCGAAGACTATGCCTTCGAACTCGAGTTGCCGGACCGCAGTGGATACCGATTTTACCCAGTCGTCCATATCTCCCGACTAAAGCTGGTTGATGAGTTTGGAGATCGACCGAAGACTCGCCTCGCGCCCGGACTCGTCGACGACACGCGACTAGACTTTGACGAAGAACTGCTCCCTGAAGATAGTTGGGAGCCAGATCACGTGGCAGGAGAGTATGAAGTTGAAGCCATCCTCGACGACCGTGTGCCGTTGTCCACGGGAACTGAAAGAGCAGTGCGCGAGTTTAGAGTCAAATGGGTCGGCTACGATGAACCAACGTGGGAGCCAGCCGCTAACCTTTCTTGTGGAGGGCTCCTCTATGATTACCTACGGCGAAAACGAAGTGAACAGCGCCTCCAGATGGTTCAAGTCGCCGACGAAGACTAGGTGGCTATGAGTCACCGCAATGATGACCTGTACTTGCGGCAATGCAGCCCAAGACCACAGACGAAAACAGCTACTGCGGCATTATCTTTTGCATTTAAAATTAAAACGCTACCAAGACGGACAGCTAACTCAACGGCAACTCAGAAGCGGGATTAGAAACGAAAACCGAATGGATAGAAGACGCTGCCGACGACTCGCTTGAACCCGACTTCAACTCAATCAGGATCGGAAGCAACAGCCCGAGCCAAGACACCAAGCAAGCTCGAGTCGTCGGAGCCACCAGCAGCATCCGAAGCTTGTCCTCCCGGAACAGACGCAGCAGTCGGCGAAGACTCAGACGCAGCAGGAACGCGAGCATCACCAAACTCGGCCACCCATTCTGAGCTCAATTCACCCGGCTGCAGCGACGAACTTGGAACAACTCGACGACCAACATCGGCGCGCGAAGAACCAGCCGGGACGAAGAGCGGAGCCGACGGGTTGCACGGGACGAACGTAGTGTTGTAGGGGTGCTGCTCCGGCACATCGATCCAGCCGTTCCGCCAAGGCTCCGCAGCATTCAGGGCAGCGACCTCGCTCAACCAGTCGACAGTCTTGGGCTCCCAAGGCAAGTACTCCAGAGAATACCCGGGCATGGTCGGCTCAAGCATGCACTCGGGCTTCACCTCCGAGAAACCCGGATCTTGGCTGCTGCCCCACTTCCAGATGTACGGGACCACCTTGGCGCGGAGACGGTCACTGCGTTTGTTGCGCTCGACCACATACCTCGACCAGGCGGCTTTCAAAGTATCCAAGTCCTTCCTCGTCCGAGTCTTCCGCGCGGCAGTCCAGTCCATCATGTCCAAGTCAGCGGCAACTGCGGAGAACGTAGTCTCCACTGCCTTCGGAAGGATCCAGTGATCACGTTCCCAAAGCGAGAAACCAAGGTCGACGTTGTCCGAGTCGCCGCTCCCACGAAAATTGCTCCAGTACCCCATCACTCGAGTCATCGGCGAAGCCCGCTGGGATACCTTGGAGTCGGGATCAAACTCTGAAGTGTCAAAAAGACACGCTTGAGACGGGAGTCGCCGGCGAAGCTTCTGCCACGGATGATCAGGGTTTTTGTAGTCCGCGAATGCCGTGATGCCTTCAGGACTGGAAATAATTCGGAGATCCCGGGGCACCGGTGCAGGCAACCGAGCATTCAGCATCTGGGTCCAGCACTTGAGAGCCCCAGGACACGTAAAAGGCGGCTCGATGTACGGCACAGCCCACTTGGCCACTTGCTTGGAAAATCGGACGAGGGGTAACTGACCCCGCGCCGGCGACGGTACCACCGGATGACGTCGGGGGCTGGAATCTGACCCAGGGGTGGACGACGAAGTGGCGACGACTCGGCTGCTTCCGGAAGACGCAGACTGGCGTGGAACGGAAGAACGACGGGGTTGTCGACGGTGACTCGTGTGAGTCTTCGGTGGAACAGGAGGTGTTTTCTTAGGCTCCACACCAGCACCTGATATAGCTCCCGACGACTCGGAACCTGGGAGCTCCAAGAGAGAAGAGGATTGAGGGACGCCCACCGATAACTCAATCACTGATCCAACGACCAAATTCTCCGCCTCCGAACCAGTGTCCGGAAACCACTCGAGAGAAGCGCCAGAATCAACGTGAACTTGCTCGGAAGGAGGAGAAATAGTGCTCGACGAAACAGCATCTTCATCCGATGACTCCACCACACGAGATGGCTTGCGGGAAGGAACAACGGGTGAGCTGTCCGACGAAGACTTGGCAGCGGCCCCGGAGAAGACGGCGCGAGCGGGCGGACCGGTAGATGAGTCCATTGCCCCTTGGGTTTCCGCCTCGACTTGCCCTTGGACGACGAAGCCCCAGAAGCACTCGGGGCTTGCACTGCCAACGCGGACGGAGACTCTGCAGCCGCAGGAACACCTCCGGAAGACTCGACAACCTCCACCTCCATTTCCAAGTGCTCACCATCTTGAGAAGAAGTCCGAGAATCACCAGGAGCTGTCACCGAAGACTCACGGCTACCACCTCGACGAGAAGATGACACACGAGATCCACGAACAGCAGAAGCTGAGTCTTCGGCGGGGCGGCGAGGTCTCTTGCCCGGGCGACTGGCGGACGGACTGCGACGGAGTGACGAAGAACGAACCCGCTTTTGCGATGCCAAACGAGAAACAGAGCTTGACCGACGACGAACATGACGAGAACCGGCTTCCCCTTGCGAGGAGTGCTTGCGTAAGCAACCAACCTGCGCGGCGCGTAAAGCCCGGTCCGCTTCGACATCGGCAGCACGAGTTCCAGGCGTTGTCTTGTTCGCCTCAGCCGACCGCTCCTCCGACAACAACTCAACGTGAGAATCCGATTCCTGGAAGGCAGCGTGGGCCAAGTCAACGGCAATGGCATCCTCGGTGCGAGACGTATCCGCATTAGCCAGCATGTCCTTGAGGACCCGCAGAGTCTCGTGGCTAATGTCCAGCAGGTTCCAGTTCAACTCGCCAGTCGACAAACCTGTAAGACATGAGTCATCGCCCAGAATCAGAACACAAGCCAGCACATGCAGCAACTCAACAACCAGTACGAACCTTCGGAGATCAGCACAAGGGCGTCTGGGTCCATGTCTTCAAACTTGACGTGCACCCGAAGAGTCCTGTTGGCGCGTGTGAGCCGCTTCACCTGCTCTTGTAGGTCTTCATTTCGGCGCTGGAGGCGGGTCGACGACGAGTCATCGCCGGCATCCAAACGAGCCAGAAGATCATGAAGACGCTTGCTTTGTGCAGTCGACGACGCCACGGCAGCCTTGAACACCGTCTGCTCGCGAGTGAGCTGGAGAGCCATACGCTTGCACTCGTCGTCAGCAACTCTAACGCGGTTCTCCAAGCGGGCGGCCGTCTCGGTGTGCGCATCCACGGCTCCACGAAGACCCTCCATCTCCTGGAGGTAGTGAGCCTCCAGGACCCGCAGACGCTTGACCTCTTTCTTGGAGTGCTCGAGTTCCGCACGCGCTTGCTTGAGGAACACCATGGTGTTCTCGTGCTTGAACGACTCCTTCATCGCCGAGGTTTCGGCGGCAGCACGCGCAGCTTCAGCGGAGTGCAACTGGCCTCGCATCACGGCCAAATCCAGATTGATGTCATCGTGGACCCCCATGTTGGGCTGAGCCGCCGCCACCACGTCTTCCAGCGAGCGAGCAGCGGCCAAGCGAGAGCCCACGTGGCGGTCCCCACGAATGTTGGGACCCTGGTGCAGAGTGACATTGAGACGACCGATGAGATCCAGCCGAGGTCCCAACACCGCGATCACGCGCTCCGACGCCTCAGCACTGGCTTCCATGACGATTTGCTCAAGGACCTCACGTGTAGTGGGTCTAACTTGACTCACTACTTTAGCTTACACGTTGCGCAACGTGTATGAGGAAGCGTAAGTACTTAGTAATTACTTAGGTTAATTATAGTTGAGTACACAAATATAAGTTAACTTAGACAAGACTCCAAGTAGCTAGTTTAAGGTAAAATGAGAACTGTATTGCTTGTAAATTGATCTTCCTCTAAAATCTGCTAAAAACTGTTTATCATCTATGAAAGGGTTGACAGCGGCTGGCTGTCAGAGCCCCGCTAATATGCATGACTCTGATTGGTAGAAAGATGCTGCTTTCTACCAATAGGATCTTTGGGTATGTGTGGACCACTCACTGTGGTGGTCCACTTCAATGTATCCATCGGTGTGTCTTACACCAATGTGAGGAAGTATCCAAAACGTTTAACAGATAACCTATCTGTTAAAATCACAAGTGGCTTGCAGACACTTGTACGTGTAACCCCGTTACACCATCCCCCCCTTAAGGTTAGACGCACGGGGTCCCCGCACGTCAATCTTTGGAATTGACCATTCGTCAATTCTCCGCGTTTGGAGAAGAAATCCGCGCTCATTCAACGATGAGCGCGCCTCAGAAGAAGTCCGCAAAGTCGATGGGGAGTCATCTCTCCATCGACGACTACTTCGAACGCCAGAAGGCGAAGTACGGTGACGTCGTCGACTTCGACGACGACGATAAAGACATGGAGGGCGAGGAGGACTCGCCCTCAAAGCGTAAAGACTCAGTGTCGAGCGAATCGCTCGACCCTCACGCCAAGAACGTCCGCCCGCGTGAAGGGGACGAATCGGACGCTTCGAGTTCGAAGCGTTCGCGTACTGAGAGCGATACCCCACTCGCTTCCGCTGGGGCTCTCAGTACTCCGCGCGCGGCTGCTGCAGCGCGTGAATCCAAAGCTCAAGGCTCTCCGCGCGATCCATGGATGCCGTCCGCGTCCGAGATCGCGGACCGGTATGGGAACTCGGTACCTCCGAATGAGGTGCCGCTGTACGTATGCAGCGCCATCAAAGATGACGTTGTGGCTGCTGAGCTGCACTTTGATGCGGAAACGCATCAAAGGCGCGATTACTACATCGGACTCTTTCATGAGCTCCGATGGTTTCAAAGCAAGAAGACCTCTTCTCGCAGCAAAGTGCCCGAGTGGCAGGCACTTTGTCAAAGCTGGAATGCCTTTGTTGAGAACTTCAACAAGAGGCCGAGTGCTTACCGTGATCGGATTAAGCAAGCGCGTGATCGCTTCGAGACGTACTCGAAGCGTGGAAAGCTGGAGCAACTTCATGTTGCTGCTGAGGAGGCAAATGTGCCGTGCGCTGTGCCCGAGGGCTTTCAGTGCACGAAGTGCTTTCCAGGCGCGGTCCGCTTGAGCGACCGCGACCTGAACGGGTACACGTCGTTCCGTGTGCCCGAGAGTCTCAAAGAGCTCCGTGCTAAGTTCTTAGCGCGTGAGAGTTCGGGCGCTAGCGATGCTCGCAGCGCTCGCACTACTTCCGCTGCGCCAGCGCGTACTGCTCCTCGTACGCCCTCACCATTTCCGGAACGTCCTCCAGCAAGACGTTCCGCGGCTCCCATGTATCTCGATGGGGAGGAAATCCTCTCCAACGAATACGAAAACGAGCCCCTTGAGGGTTCGTTTTCGGGATACTATGGTCAACAATCCGCTCAACAATCCAGCGGGTTGAGCCGTGGGCGTCACGGATCGGCGGTGGCGGGGTGGGAACACGCCCGGGTATGATCAGCCCGGGCTGATCCGTATGCGCCTCTCCACGACCGGGTGACCGCCGTGGAGCGTCTGTAGGCGCTGAGTTCGCCGCCCTGAAACAGGAGCTGGCGAACCAGAAGGCCCAAGTCGCGGCGGTCTCGCAGACCGCCTCGAATATCCAGGTCGAGCTGGGAACCCAGATGAAGGGGTTGTTCCAGCGCGTCCGCGCGCTGGAGGAGAGGCTGCTCGTCGCCGAGGCCAAGTCCTCCGCTTCTGCCTCGGCTCCTGCCGAGGCTTCGGGTCAGCCGAGCTAGATGGCTCGTGCTGCAGGTATGGCTTCAGCCGTCCGACGTAAAAGGTCGGATGGAGGCGCATGCTAGATGGTATGTCTAGCGTGTATGCGTTGCCGTGCCGTGCCAACACAGTGAACGGCCCGGTGAAGCGCGGAGCAAGCTTGCTTGCTCCGAAATCCGAAACTGCATGTCTAGGCAGGTTTTGTGTAGCTAACAAAACTAATGAACCAACTTTAAATTCATTTGTGTTGCCTCTGCCCGCATTGTCTGCGTTCAGCTTCTGTTGATCAACAGAAGCTGCTATAGTGTCTTGGACAAACCGAATCACGGCTTGTCTTTTGGTAAGGAAGTTGATTGCATCCGAGCTGAAGTCATTCAGCTCGCTCTTCGCTAGAGGTCCGGCCTCTGCGTGGTTCTTTGCGGTGTCTGCGCTCTGCGCAGACCCGTGGTCTTTGTCCTTGTTGGGGGAGTCTGCGCCCTGCGCAGACTCATGTGGTTTGTCCATTGTTGCAGCTGACACTATGTAAACGTCAGCGGTTTTCTGCGGCTGCTGTATTGCAGTCGTAGATCCTCCCCCACTTAAAGTGGGAGCCATCACTCCGAGTAAACTCGGTAGGCGTGGATGCCGCATGGCATTCACGTAGAACGGTGTATGCCCGGTCGAGGCATGCACTGAGTTGTTGATGGCAAACTCTGCCATCGATAAGCACTCGCTCCAGTATTGGAACGAGTGAGCGTAGCTCTTCAACATATCGACGAGCACGCGATTCACGCGCTCGGTTTGACCGTCCGTCTGCGGATGATCCGCAGTCGACATGGAAAGCTGGCTTCCAAGAAGTGTAAACACTTCTTGCCACAGGTGCGCTGTGAAGCGCGGGTCTCTGTCCGACACGATGTCGGACGGCATGCCATGGTGTTTGAACACCATGTCGACGAGCAGACGGGCCGTCTGCTTCGCGGTCACCTCTGCCGGCACCGCAGCAAGATGTACCATCTTGCTGAAACGGTCTACAAAGACCACAACACCGGTGTTCCCTCCGCTGTCCGGGGAAGACCAAAGATGAAGTCCAAAGACATGGACTTCCAACACTCCGACGGAGTCGGTAGTGATTACAGTGGAGCCTGCGCGAATGGCGCAGGCTTCACGCGTTAGCATACCTCGCAAGCACGGATGTACTTGCGCACCCACTATACTGGTGGTGCCAGTAGAAGTCGCGCGTGAGAAGGACGTAAGTCTTCTCACGTCCGAGATGTCCCGCAGTCGGGGCATCATGATACTCGTACATGATCCTGAGTCGCAGGTCATGGTCATTTGGCACGACAACGCGATCCGCGTTGTCGTCGACTGCGTTGTAGAGTAGCAGTCCGTCGTGCACACGAAAGCGGTGTGCACGCGCTCGAAGGTGCTTGGGCAGCTTCTGACGGGACTTGTCAGAAGGCGCTGTGCCATAGGCCAGCAAGAGCTTCGCGTCCGCGTCGTGCGCGTACGCGGCCTTCACATCATCCAACAGAGATGATGTGGGTTTGCTCGATCGCATGGCGTCAATGGCATTGACGTCAACAGCTTCTGCATAGTCCGGCCGACGTGATAACGCGTCGGCCACCACGTTCAATCTTCCGGGTTTGTATTCGACCCGGAAGTTATACTCCGCAAAGAATGAGAGCCATCTCGCCATTCTTTGTGAAATGTGTGGCGACTTCACTGCGGTGCGCAGTGAAGCATGGTCGGTGTAGACCACAAATGGTCTACTCCCAAGCAAGTACACTCGGAACTTTGCGAGTGCATACTTCATGGCAAGGAGTTCCTTGTCATGCACCGGATAGTTGCGCTCAGCTGGCTTCAGCTGACGCGATTGGTAGTAGACGACACGATCACGGCCCTCGTGATCGTGCTGCATCAACGCGCATCCGATTGCAAAGTCGGATGCGTCACACACTACGTGAAATGGACGATCTTGGTCAGCCACTGCCAAGATCGGCGCCTCAGTCAAGCCCCGCTTGACTGCATCGAATGCCTTTTGGCAATCGGATGTCCACTTCCACACAGCTTCTTTCTTAAGAAGCTGCGACAGCGGGCGGATCTTGCCCGCATAATCCTCCACGAACTTGCACAAGTACGTGGCCAAGCCAAGGAACTGCCTCAGTTCCTTGACACTTGAAGGCGTTGGCCATTCATTTATCACTCTGACCTTTTCCGGGTCAGGGCGAACACCATTCTTCCCTACGAGACACCCGAGGACGGGTATCTCGCTCGCCCCGAAGATACACTTCTTCAAGTTCGCGTAGAGCTTATGCTTTCGCATAAGCTCAAGTAGCTTCCGGAGATACACCCTGTGCATCTCTACGTCGGTCTTCCCGTCCACAGCCCGGCTGTGGATGAATACATCATCGAAGTAGCTCGGTGCGAAGTCGCGCACCGAGCGCAACAAGTGCGTCACGCACCTGTTGAAAGTCGCAGGGGCATTCTTAAGCCCCTGTGGCATTACTAGCCATTCCCAGAGCATGCCGCTTGGCGTGCTCACTGCCGTGAGAGGGATATCGCTCTCACGCATTAGGATTTGATAAAATCCATCTCGCAAGTCGAGAGCACTGTAAACGGTGCTCCCGGCCATCGAATCGATGATAACATCTTTTCGCGGTATCGGCGTCTGCGCCGGTACCGTCGCATCGTTCAGCTTGTTGTAGGCATGAACGATGCGCCATCCGCCCTGTGGCTTCTTGACACAGAACGTCGGAGCACTGTGCGGGGACTTTGATTCCCGCACTTGTCTTATGCTTTTACGACGACTTTCAAAGAAGTCGTCGATCGCTTTCACTTGCTCTCGCGGCAGTGGCCACTGCCGCGTGACACAGTACTTCGTGCCCGGCACGAGATCAATCTCGTGCTGAATGCCCTTATCCTGCGGAAGCTCCGCAGGAATGTCTTCCGGGAGTACGTCTTTGTACTCCCTCAACAGTTCGTAATAGGGACTCGACTTCAGCGAGTCCCAACCTTGTTCCTCGAAGTGCTCTCGCTTCGTCTTCGCACTGAGAGTGTCTTCACTCTCAGTGGTACTTCCCATGAAGAGCTGTCTCAGCTCTTCGCTCTCGCTCGCCGTTCTTTCGCTGTCCGAAAGAACGCAGACTTGCTCGATGCGTCCATCGTGCAAGTCGCGCGTGAAGCGCTTCCAGCTCATGGCTGGAAGCGAAGTCAACTCCGACGCCTTCGTCGGAGGACTAGCGAGTTCCATGTCACGATACTGGAATCCAGTATCGGTGCGCGTCAAGACGCTTAGCGTCTTGACATTCGGCGTCACCGCCGCAGTCTGCCCAGCAGACTGCTCTTGTTGCGTCTCGGTCCCGGACCGAGACTTGCGCAGCGTTTTCCGCTTGCGCCGTCTTCTTGTTGTGCGGGGCCCGGCTCCGCACAGTTGTTCTTCTGGTCCAGGCCCGGCCGTGGACAGTCGTTCGCCGGCGGACCCTGTCCGCGGGCGCGCGGTATCAAGCCCGGCTGCACGGTAATGTGTCCCTTCGCCGGCAGACCCTGTCTGCGGGCGCGCGATATCAAGCCCGGCTTGATCGCATGGCGCTTCGTCGTGCAGCCCGGCTGCACGACAGCATGCAAGTTGCGTCAGTGCGGTACGTTTGCAACCGTCCGCACTGTTTGCAGCGTCAACTCCCGGAGTTGACACGCCTTCGTCACCTCGACGCCATTCATTGGCGGAGCCCCTCATGACCGAGGGTGCATCGGCTCCCGGAGCCGACGCGTCGTTGTCGACCTGACCGCTTCGGGTCAGGGACTGTCCCTTACACGCTTGAACGTGGGTGTTGGTTCCGGGAACCAACACATCTTTTTCTTCCGATGTCGGCAGCATTGCCGACGCGGGTTTCACTTGTGCGCGCCCTCGCGCACTTTTTGGGCACTCCTGGACAGCAGCATTAAGCGCTGTCTCGACTGGTGAGTCGCGCGCACCTGCTGGTGCGTGCGCTGCGGTAACAGGGCCATCGCTCTCTGTTCCGCTGTCGCGGCCGAAGCGCACGAGCGTGCGCTTCTTCCAGTCTATTACCGGATCATGCCGTGCAAGCCACGGCATGCCCATTACTACGTCGAACTTATCGTCCAGGTCCAGGACGATAAAGTGTTCGACAAACACTCGTTGTTTGTACGAGAAGCGCACGTTCACGACGCGCTTCTCGGTCTTCACGATGGCACCTGTTGCCAGTCGTACCTCCAGAAGACTTCGAGGTGTATCTACCTCCTCGAAGTCAAGTCTCGGCAGGCTTCGCAGTCGAACAAAGTTGTTCGACGCGCCTGAATCCACCAAAGCTCGAAGAGAGTCACTCGCTCTCTTCGAGTAAACCTTCAAGATGACTAGGTTCGGCCTGTCATCTTGTTTCTTGCAGTGAGAGCTGGTCTCACTGGGGGCTGCAGTCCTCAGTGTCGCGTGCCCGATATCGGCACGCGCGACTGCATTACCAGTAGGGCGCCCCGCGCCTACTGGATGTTCGCGTTTTTTGTTGGTCCGCGACGATGCCTAGCATCGCCACGACGGCCACCTCCAGGGGGCATAGGAGCTGTGCACTCCCGTGCAAAGTGACCGATCCTTCCGCAACGGAAGCATCGCACGTTACCTCCCTGCTGCTGGTAACCAGCAGTTGTTGCGCTCGAGAGGTCCATTGGCTCCGGACCTCCCGTCCTCGCTACCGGTCGTGGTTGCGGCCTCGGCACGTTCACATGCAGTTTAGCCTGCCGCAGGCTAAACTCTTCTTGCATGGCAAGAGTGATCGCAGCTTCGAGAGTACTCGGGTACTCTCGGAAGAGATAGGTCTTCACAGGCCCATCTCTAAGCCCCTTCATGAACGTGACGACCTTGGTCGCCTCGTCAATCGGGTTAGTCACGATATTTGATACCAAATATCGTGCGCGCTGCGCGTAAGCATGGACGTCATGCTTACCCTGCTGAAGGTCGAGGAACTCCGCCCTCGACCGGAACTCGTTTTGCGGGGGCTCAAACGCTTGTTTGAGCTCCTCTTTGAACACTTCGTACGTGCTGAAGCACGTAGGATCGGAGAGTCGGCGTCCATACGCCCAACTCCTTGCGCGTCCGCCAAGGCAGGACATGGCGAACGCGACCTTCGACAGCGGGTCGACGATGCGTCGAGCCGCTATGGCTGTGTCGAGTTCGACAAGCCATCGGAGGAGAGGTTCGCCCTCTCTTCCCACGTAATTGCTTACGCTCAACGTTAATGGTTGAGCACGCGGTGTCGTCCCTGACGACGCCGTCACTGAGGAAGCAGCGTCACGCTGCTCCTTCATGATGAACCCCAGAGCAACACCATGTTGCTCCGTCGGCGATAGCGTACGCAGCATTGTAGCTATCGCCGCTTCTCCAATGACTGTTGACAGTCGTTGGAGGGCCTCCCACTCTGGGTCAGACAGGTGGGGGCAGTCAGCGCGTGCAACATGCGTTGCAGGCGTGTTGGAGCTCTCCATGGGCACCTCCGTGCTCATGTGGTTCTCGGCTCCGCGTTCGTACACCGCGTACGAACGTCAAGCAGTCGGTCGTTGAACGGACTACAAAGTGCTACCAGGTGTAGTGGGTCTAACTTGACTCACTACTTTTGCTGACACGTTGCGCAACGTGTATGAGGAAGCGTAAGTACTTAGTAATTACTTAGGTTAATTATAGTTGAGTACACAAATATAAGTTAACTTAGACAAGACTCCAAGTAGCTAGTTTAAGGTAAAATGAGAACTGTATTGCTTGTAAATTGATCTTCCTCTAAAATCTGCTAAAAACTGTTTATCATCTATGAAAGGGTTGGCAGCGGCTGGCTGTCAGAGCCCCGCTAATATGCATGACTCTGATTGGTAGAAAGATGCTGCTTTCTACCAATAGGATCTTTGGGTATGTGTGGACCACTCATTGTGGTGGCCCACTTCAATGTATCCATCGGTGTGTCTTACACCAATGTGAGGAAGTATCCAAAACGTTTAACAGATAACCTATCTGTTAAATTCACAAGTGGCTAATCCAAAACGTTTAACAGATAACCTATCTGTTAAATTCACAAGTGGCTTGCAGCCACTTGTACGTGTAACCCCGTTACATCACGGGACACCGTGATCAGCGAGTCGTCGGTGGTGGAACGACTGGCCTCAGCGCTCGAAGTATAGCACCGAGCAGCTAGCTCCGACGACTGGATCGCAACTGAGTCGCCGGCAGCACTACCAACAGGCACATCAACCAGGGAAGTATCCTGAATGACAAGAAAAGAAGGCAATAACCGTGAAGGTAAGCGAGAGCAGCTCAAGATCAAGGTGCCAGTCAACGAGACGTACCGAAGGAGCAGCCGGAGAGGTGGCCAGAGACGCGGACGACTCAGCGGAAGCGTCCAGCGAACTTTGGCTCGGCGCATCGCCAACAGCGAGTGAGCCCAACTCCGGAGATGACAGAACAACCTGGGAAGCAGACGCACAAAGCCGCCAAGCATCAGCATCTCACGTGAAGCTAACAGAAAGCGAGAAGACGGCAGGAAACTCACCGTGGCCGAACTGGCCATCGACTCAGCAGCGCTCTCATCCTCAGACACCGCCGACTGCGAGGGTGCAGGAGCAGCAGACGAACTACCAGCACCAAGCGAGCTCCCTCGACCTGGCGAAGACTGACCAAGATACCAAGATCCGGGTTAGGAGTGAAGACGGCAAGAGAACAAGAAGAAGACGGCTTACCTGGAGCGAAGACCGAGATACACCGAGAGCCCTGAGGGCCGAGTTCACGGCGGACTGGGCAGCGCGCGAAGAACCAACCATGGCACAGGAGCACCCCGACGCTCACCAGCACGCGGCTCGAGTCGCGATGGGGGCAGTTGTGGTATCGGGAAATGAAGCCGAAGCCAAAACCCAAAGGCGGGACGAGGGACGAAGAAGACTCGAGGCGCCGGCGTTAACTGGCAAGTCACAACCCATCGCCAGTCATTGGACTAAACTCCCTGATCGCTGATTGGCCTAAATAGGCCGGTGACGATGACTCGTCGACGGTCCCAAGTCAAGCGCGGGCGGTTGCAGCTCGCTAAGTACGGTGCGAACCTACTGGCAAGATCCGAACCTATGAGTCGTCGGCGCCTGTCCCGAGTCGTCGGTGGCGTTTCAGCGGCCGTTTGAGTCGTCGGTAACGCCGCCACGTCGCAGAGAAAGCGCCGAAGAGTCGTGAGTTACAACTGGTGGTCCAAAACGGACGCGTTTATACTTGATATTTGTATTGATCGATAGGAAACTTAAGAGAAGGCCAGATAAGCCTTCGGGCAACAATAACAGAACAGCTTTTCCTCCAACCACGCAAGGGCGACACCGGTGCCTGCAGTGAACGACCTGCAGCTCAAGGTAAACCTGGTAGGTAGGATTATGACTGTCGGTGGGCACATCTACTAGTGTAGCGTGTGTTCATCCCTGGCAGGGCCAAGAGAGTAGTGGCCGGTGTATTGGTAGCGACGAGTCGTCGCCAGGAACTGGAGGAGCGAGAGCGCACTCCATTTATTTCTTCCCGCGGGAGTATAGCTCCGGCACCCTCGTATCACGCCGTAACAGGCCGGGACCCTTCCTTCTGAGGGCCTGCGAGGTATATTTTGTGTGTGAGAGCGTGCTAGCCTTTGCTCGTGGCTAGTGACGCTGAGTCTTCCGTCGGTCGACTAGCGGACGCTCGGTACACAGGGGAAACATCAACCCGGTGCAAGGGAAAGTTCCTGGGCCTTCAGGTTCTAACCCTAACAAGCCCATTGAGTCTTCGGTGACTTGGTGGGTGTTGTTGGTGGGGAAAGTGTGCCATATATAATTTAGCGCGTGTTCCTACACGACACTACCAGGTGTAGTGGGTCTAACTTGACTCACTACTTTTGCTGACACGTTGCGCTACGTGTATGAGGAAGCGTAAGTACTTAGTAATTACTTAGGTTAATTATAGTTGAGTACACAAATATAAGTTAAATCAGATAAGACTCCAAGTGACTTAGATTAAGTAAAATGAGAACTGTATTGTTTGTAAATTGATCTTCCTCTAAAATCTGCTAAAACTGTTTATCATCTATGTAAGGGTTGACAGCGGCTGGCTGTCAGAGCCGCGCTAATATGCATGTCTCTGATTGGTAGAAAGATGCTGCTTTCTACCAATAGGATCTTTGGGTATGTGTGGACCACTCATTGTGGTGGCCCACTTCAATGTACCCATTGGTGTGACTTCCACCAAGGTGAGGAAGTATCTAAAACTTTTAACAGATATCCTATCTGTTAAAATCACAAGTGGCTACAAGCCACTTGTGCGTGTAACCCCGTTACAATCCACGTCTACCGAGTTTACTCGGAGTGATGGCTCCCACTTTAAGCGGGGGAGGATCTACGACTGCAATACAGCAGCCGCAGAAAACCGCTGACGCTTACATAGTGTCAGCTGCAACAATGGACAAACCACATGAGTCTGCGCAGGGCGCAGACTCCCCCAACAAGGACAAAGACCACGGGTCTGCGCAGAGCGCAGACACCGCAAAGAACCACGCAGAGGCCGGACCTCTAGCGAAGAGCGAGCTGAATGACTTCAGCTCGGATGCAATCAACTTCCTTACCAAAAGACAAGCCGTGATTCGGTTTGTCCAAGATGCAATAGCAGCTTCTGTTGATCAACAGAAGCTGAACGCAGACAATGCGGGCAGAGGCAACACAAATGAATTTAAAGTTGGTTCATTAGTTTTGTTAGCTACACAAAACCTGCCTAGACATGCAGTTTCGGATTTCGGAGCAAGCAAGCTTGCTCCGCGCTTCACCGGGCCGTTCACTGTGTTGGCACGGCACGGCAACGCATACACGCTAGACATACCATCTAGCATGCGCCTCCATCCGACCTTTTACGTCGGACGGCTGAAGCCATACCTGCAGCACGAGCCATCTAGCTCGGCTGACCCGAAGCCTCGGCAGGAGCCGAGGCAGAAGCGGAGGACTTGGCCTCGGCGACGAGCAACCTCTCCTCCAGCGCGCGGACGCGCTGGAGCAACCCCTTCATCTGGGTCCCCAGCTCGACCTGGATATTCGAGGCGGTCTGCGAGACCGCCGCGACTTGGGCCTTCTGGTTCGCCAGCTCCTGCTTCAGGGCGGCGAACTCAGCGCCCTGCAGACGCTCCACGGCGGTCACCCGGTCGTGGAGAGGCGCATACGGATCAGCCCGGGGCTGATCATACCCGGGGCGTGTTCCCACCCCCGCCGATCCGTGACGCCCGCGGCTCAACCCGCTGGATTGTTGAGCGGATTGTTGACCATAGTATCCCGAAAACGAACCCACAAGGGGCTCGTTTTCGTATTCGTTGGAGAGGATTTCCTCCCCATCGAGATACATGGGAGCCGCGGAACGTCTTGCTGGAGGACGTTCCGGAAATGGTGAGGGCGTACGAGGAGCAGTACGCGCTGGCGCAGCGGAAGTAGTGCGAGCGCTGCGAGCATCGCTAGCGCCCGAACTCTCACGCGCTAAGAACTTAGCACGGAGCTCTTTCAGACTCTCGGGCACACGGAACGACGTGTACCCGTTCAGGTCGCGGTCGCTCAAGCGGACCGCGCCTGGAAAGCACTTCGCGCACTGAAAGCCCTCGGGCACAGCGCACGGCACATTTGCCTCCTCCGCAGCAACGTAGAGTTGCTCCAACTTTCCACGCTTCGAGTACGCCTCGAAGCGATCACGCGCTTGCTTAATCCGATCAGGGTAAGCACTCGGCCTCTTGTTGAAATTTTCAACGAAAGCATTCCAACTTTGACAAAGTGCCTGCCACTCGGGCACTTTGCTGCGAGAAGATGTCTTCTTGTTTTGAAACCATCGGAGCTCATGGAAGAGTCCGATGCCTTTGATGTGTTTCCGCATCAAAGTGCAGCTCGGCAGCCACAGCGTCATCTTTGATGGCGCTACATACGTACAGCGGCACCTCATTCGGAGTTACCGAGTTCCCATACCGGTCCGTGATCTCGGACGCGGACGGCACCCACGGATCGCGCGGAGAGCCTTGAGCTTTGGATTCACGCGCTGCAGTTGCAGCGCGCGGAGTACTGAGAGCCCCAGCGAAAGCGAGTGGGGTATCACTCTCAGTTCGCGAACGCTTCGAACTCGAAGCGTCCGATTCGTCCCCTTCACGCGGGCGAATGGTCTTAGCGTGTGGGTCGAGCGATTCGCTCGACACTGAGTCTTTGCGCTTTGAGGACGAGTCCTCCTCGCCCTCCATGTCTTCGTCGTCGTCGTCGAAGTCGACGACGTTGCCATACTTCGCCTTTTGGCGCTCGAAGTAGTCATCGATGGAGAGATGACTCTCCACCGCCTTCGGGTTCTTCTTCTGGGGCTCGCTCATCGTTGAATGAGCGCGGATTTCTTCTCCAAACGCGGAGAATTGACGAATGGTCAATTCCAAAGATTGACGTGCGGGGACCCCGCGCGTCTAACCTTAAGGGGAAGATGGTGTGACGGGGTTACACGCACAAGTGGCTACAAGCCACTTGTGATTTTAACAGATAGGATATCTGTTAAAAGTTTTAGATAGTTCCTCACCTTGGTGTAAGACACACCAATGGATACATTGAAGTGGACCACCACAGTGAGTGGTCCACACATACCCAAAGATCCTATTGGTAGAAAGCAGCATCTTTCTACCAATTAGAGACGTGCACATTGGCGGAGCTCTGATAGCCAGCCACTGTCAATCCCTTTCATAGATGATAAACAGTTTTAGCAGATTTAGGAGGAAGATCAATTCACAAACAATACAATTCTCATTTTACCTATTCTAAGTCACTTGGAGTCTTATCGGATTTAAATTATATTTGTGTATTCAAATATAATTAACCCAAGTAATTACCCAAAGATCCTATTGGTAGAAAGCAGCATCTTTCTACCAATCAGAGTCATGCATATTAGCGGGGCTCTGACAGCCAGCCGCTGTCAACCCTTTCATAGATGATAAACAGTTTTTAGCAGATTTTAGAGGAAGATCAATTTACAAGCAATACAGTTCTCATTTTACCTTAAACTAGCTACTTGGAGTCTTGTCTAAGTTAACTTATATTTGTGTACTCAACTATAATTAACCTAAGTAATTACTAAGTACTTACGCTTCCTCATACACGTTGCGCAACGTGTAAGCAAAAGAAGTGAGTCAAGTTAGACCCACTACAGAAAAGCAGACCGGCAAACGTGTGAAAACGCTCCGGAGCGACAACGGTGGCGA
The DNA here is from genome assembly GCF_018691715.1 of Phytophthora cinnamomi. NCBI lineage: Eukaryota > Oomycota > Peronosporomycetes > Peronosporales > Peronosporaceae > Phytophthora > Phytophthora cinnamomi. The sequence goes on from NW_027150992.1 coordinate 26,571, forward strand.
ATACACTTCGCGCGAGATGGCCAAGTTCTGCAGCGACCGTGGTACCGTGCAGAAGTTCACGCCGCCGTACACGCCACAGCTGAACGGCGTGGTAGAACGGATGAACCGGACGTTGGCGGAGTGTGCGCGCTGCATGTTGGAGCATGCCGGGTTGTCGAAGGGTTACTGGGGCGAAGCGGTGGTGACAGCCACGTTCCTCCGGAACCGGTGTCCGACACGCGCCATTAGCCACGACAAGTCACCGCACCAAGTTTGGACGGGAAAGAAGCCACTGCTGGCGAACCTCAAGGTGTTTGGTTGCCACGCGTACGTGCTGGTCCCGAAGGCGAAGCGGTCCAAGTTTGACGCCCGGTCGGTGCGTTGCCGGTTCCTGGGGTACTCGGAGCACGAGAAAGCGTATCGGTTTGAAGAGATCGAGAGCGGTCGCGTGTTGGTGAGCCGCGACGCGCAGTTCATGGAAGACGTCTTCGACGGTGGGAGACGCAAGTATGCTACGAAGGAGGTGGTGATTGGTCTCCCAGATGAAGACGACGAAGATGCCACGGATGAAGAGACTCCGTCCGAATCGGATGAGGACGGCAGTGAGGATGAGGCTGCGCGGGATGAAGACTTCGAACCCGGCAGCAAGCGACACCCGCGGACGCAGTCACTAGAAGAAGCCGTGGAGGTGCCGAGGGCCAAGCGATATGCGCCGCAGAATGGACGTTCGACGCTGGATGAGATGTCTGCGGCGGCCCAAGAGAGTCAAGATTTTGAGGCTGCGTACGTCGTGGATTCAGTGGGAGAGATGCCGACTACGTTCAAGTCGGCGATGGAATCCAGCGACGCAGCCAAGTGGAAGGAAGCATGCGACTCGGAGTACGACTCGCTGCTCAAGAACAAGACGTGGGAAGTGGTGCCACTGCCGAAGGGACGCAAGGCCATCGGCAACAGATGGGTGTTTCGCGTGAAGGAGAACCAGGCTGGAGAGGTCGAACGGTTCAAGGCGCGTCTGGTGGCCAAGGGGTTCTCGCAGAAGTACGGCATCGACTACGACGAGACCTTCGCTCCAGTGGCCAAGTTCACGTCGATCCGGGCCGTGCTGAGTTTGGCCGCCAAGTATGGTCTCAAGCTGCATCAGATGGATGTGAAGACGGCGTTCCTGAATGGCAGCTTGGACGAAGAGATCTACATGGTGCAACCGGACGGCTACATCGATGAAGACCACCCGGACTACGTGTGCAAGCTGAAGCAGTCATTGTACGGGTTGAAGCAGTCGCCGCGCATGTGGAACAAGACCATCGACGAGTTCATGCTGAAGCTGGGGTTCACCAAGTGCGAGTCCGACCATTGCGTCTATGTGAAACGCGACGGACACAGCATGATCTTCGTGGTCATCTACGTGGACGACCTGATCCTGGCCAGCAACGACGACGAGCTGATGGAGTCGACCAAGCGCGCACTCAGCAAACGGTTCGAAATGACAGACCTCGGCGAACTTACGTACTTCCTCGGCATGGAGATCAAGAACGACTTGGAGTCCGGCAAGGTGACGATGCGACAGACCAAGTTTCTCAAGTCGATCCTGAGCAAGTTCGGCATGCAGGACAGCAAACCCGTGAAGACGCCGCAGGATCCAGGACTTAAGTTGACCAAGAACATGTGCGAGGGTGGCTGCAAGCATGAAGATGCGGAGAAGCGAATTCCGGGAGAGGGGTGATTGGGAGCAATCGGCAAAAAGATGGATCTTGACGGAGTCACTATACCGCGGAAGTGACACCCGAGAAGCCAGATCGAGGGGATCTGGTGATGTGGGTGGATCGAGGCTGTCAGATGGGTGTGGCGTCAAAGGGAGACTACTGGAAATACTACAAGATGACACAGAAGACGTCTACATACGGCAGAGGGCCAGATCCGCACTATCGGAAGTAGTTGGATCCAGATCACATGTACCCATGTGGATCCAGACCCGGGTCACCTGTACCCAGGCGGATCTGAGCTTCTGAGGGATGACTAGGATACGCAAAGCGGTGGATGGAGCTTACGCCAGCCGAAGGACCCCAGATCAAGACAAGTTAACCCAGATCAGGGACGGTGGGATACGGATCACATGTACCCATGTGGATCCAGATCCAGATCACATGCACCCATGCGGATCTGGGCCTCTGAGACGTGGCAATGGCAAGCGAAGTGGAGAAAGGAGTTTGCGACGACCCAAGGACTCAAGATCAGCGAGGATCAGCGTGGATCAAGCGGATCTGGGAGAGGTGGATCCAGATCACATGTACCCATGTGGATCTGGATCCGGATCCCGTACGCCAGGGCGGATCCAAGCCTCTGGTGGACGGCTAAGACGAGGAAAGTGAGGAAAGGGGGTCGCAACAGCACAGGGACCCCAGATCAACGCAGACCGACCCAGATCAAGGCACTTCGGAGATCAACGGATCTGGATCTGGGAATCAGGTGGATCTGGATCTGGGGATCTGGTGATCTGCGGATCTGGGGATCTGGCGGATCTGGGACTCAGTGGGTGATCTGGCGGCTACAGCTCAACGGAGGGAACAAGCGACGATGCAGTGAAGGTAGAGGTGGTCCGTAGAGCCGGCAGGTACAGATGGGAAGATAGTTCGGATTGGGTGATAGGATTGGACATAACCATAAATCAGAGTCGAATTTGCCTGGAAGTGCTCAAGTGGTCTACTCGCGGCGGGGAAACACATATTGGCCCCGCTCGACGTACGCTGTGGAGATTGGATTTGGCTCCACACGCACCCCAAGACTATCAAGCGCCAGCAAGCGGCCCTCACCCCCCAAAGAGTCAAATTTGCCTTGGACAACGCAAGTGCCTTCGCCTTCGCCTGGAATCGGGATCGACATTGGTCCACCAAGAAGCAGCAAGGTACTGGGTAGCAGATCTAGTGTTGGTTGAATAATCTGGATAATATATTGGCCAGATCAACCTTCCTAGTGAACTCCCTACAAGTGCAGATCCCAGATCACCCGGAGTTAACTACTTGGCCGGGTGATCCTTGATTCTCAACTACCCTGATCCCGCTATAGGAAGCGGCAAGTACGACAAAGGGCGACCTACCAAGTCCCAACAAGGGCCTACAACACACCACAAGGCAACCACTCGGCCGGATCCAGATCCAGGCCGCCAGATCCAAGTCGGGAATCACTTGATCTGGACCAAGAACCGCGAGCAGAGTGAAGATTTCCGCGCTGCTCCACCGGATCCCCGCGTCTCGCCAAGACGTTCCTACTTCAACACTTGGACTCTTCAGAAGTTTCCAGAGGAGCAAGATCCAGCCCTACCGACGGGTACACAAGGTGAGGGGTTCAGCACTGATCACGGATCATCGGAGTACCCCCTCCGTTAGTCGGTGTCCGGGCCCTGTTGGGCAGTTGGATCTAGCAATCTCGCAGATTTTGCTGATCCCGCTACACCACAAAGACACGATGAAGAACGTGCCGTATCGGAGTGCTGTCGGCGCGTTGATGTACCTGATGGTGGCGACGCGTCCGGACCTGGCTGCTGCAGTAGGCGTGCTGAGTCAGTTCGCCGCCGACCCGTGTCCCACACACTGGCAAGCCCTCAAGCGTGTGCTCCGGTATCTGCAAGCCACGCCCACGCATGGCATCGAGTTCTCGAAGGGTGACGGCTGCGGAGTTGTGTGTGGCTACTCGGACGCAGACTGGGCTGGTGACATCGAATCGAGAAGAAGTACAAGCGGCTACGCGTTCATGATGAACGGCGGGTGCATCAGCTGGAGGAGCAAGAAGCAGCGGACGGTGGCGCTATCGTCTACAGAGACGGAGTACATGGCGCGGTCAGAGGCGACGCAGGAGGCGGTGTGGCTTGAAGAAAGTCGTACTTGGTCTTGCACTGGTTGACTTGGTCGTAGACACCGCCGAGGCTTGGGGCGAGCCGAGGAAGGTCACTTGGGGTGTAACGGGGTTACACGTACAAGTGGCTGCAAGCCACTTGTGAATTTAACAGATAGGTTATCTGTTAAACGTTTTGGATACTTCCTCACATTGGTGTAAGACACACCGATGGATACATTGAAGTGGACCACCACAGTGAGTGGTCCACACATACCCAAAAGATCTTATTGGTAGAAAGATGCTGCTTTCTACCAATCAGAGACATGCATATTAGCGGGGCTCTGACAGCCAGCCGCTGCCAACCCTTTCATAGATGATAAACAGTTTTTAGCAGATTTTAGAGGAAGATCAATTTACAAACAATACAGTTCTCAATTTACCTTAAACTAGCTACTTGGAGTCTTGTCTAAGTTAACTTATATTTGTGTATTCAAATATAATTAACCTAAGTAATTACTAAGTACTTACGCTTCCTCATACACGTTGCGCAACGTGTCAGCAAAAGTAGTGAGTCAAGTTAGACCCACTACACCTGGTAGCACTTTGTAGTCCGTTCAACGACCGACTGCTTGACGTTCGTACGCGGTGTACGAACGCGGAGCCGAGAACCACATGAGCACGGAGGTGCCCATGGAGAGCTCCAACACGCCTGCAACGCATGTTGCACGCGCTGACTGCCCCCACCTGTCTGACCCAGAGTGGGAGGCCCTCCAACGACTGTCAACAGTCATTGGAGAAGCGGCGATAGCTACAATGCTGCGTACGCTATCGCCGACGGAGCAACATGGTGTTGCTCTGGGATTCATCATGAAGGAGCAGCGTGACGCTGCTTCTCAGTGACGGCGTCGTCAGGGACGACACCGCGTGCTCAACCATTAACGTTGAGCGTAAGCAATTACGTGGGAAGAGAGGGCGAGCCTCTCCTCCGATGGCTTGTCGAACTCGACACAGCCATAGCGGCTCGACGCATCGTCGACCCGCTGTCGAAGGTCGCGTTCGCCATGTCCTGCCTTGGCGGACGCGCAAGGAGTTGGGCGTATGGACGCCGACTCTCCGATCCTACGTGCTTCAGCACGTACGAAGTGTTCAAAGAGGAGCTCAAACAAGCGTTTGAGCCCCCGCAAACGAGTTCCGGTCGAGGGCGGAGTTCCTCGACCTTCAGCAGGGTAAGCATGACGTCCATGCTTACGCGCAGCGCGCACGATATTTGGTATCAAATATCGTGACTAACCCGATTGACGAGGCGACCAAGGTCGTCACGTTCATGAAGGGGCTTAGAGATGGGCCTGTGAAGACCTATCTCTTCCGAGAGTACCCGAGTACTCTCGAAGCTGCAATCACTCTTGCCATGCAAGAAGAGTTTAGCCTGCGGCAGGCTAAACTGCATGTGAACGTGCCGAGGCCGCAACCACGACCGGTAGCGAGGACGGGAGGTCCGGAACCAATGGACCTCTCGAGCGCAACAACTGCTGGTTATCAGCAGCAGGGAGGTAACGTGCGATGCTTCCGTTGCGGAAGGATCGGTCACTTTGCACGGGAGTGCACAGCTCCCATGCCCCCTGGAGGTGGCCGTCGTGGCGATGCTAGGCATCGCCGCGGACCAACAAAAAAACGCGAACATCCAGTAGGCGCGGGGCGCCCTACTGGTAATGCAGTCGCGCGTGCCGACATCGGGCACGCGACACTGAGGACTGCAGCCCCCAGTGAGACCAGATCTCGCTGCAAGAAGCAAGATGACAGGCCGAACCTGGTCATCTTGAAGGTTTACTCGAAGAGAGCGAGCGACTCTCTTCGAGCTTTGGTGGATTCAGGCGCGTCGAACAATTTTGTTCGACTACGAAGCCTGCCGAGACTTGACTTCGAGGAGGTAGATACACCTCGAAGTCTTCTGGAGGTACGACTGGCAACAGGTGCCATCGTGAAGACCGAGAAGCGCGTCGTGAACGTGCGCTTCTCGTACAAACAACGAGTGTTTGTCGAACACTTTATCGTCCTGGACCTGGACGATAAGTTCGACGTAGTAATGGGCATGCCGTGGCTTGCACGGCATGATCCGGTGATAGACTGGAAGAAGCGCACGCTCGTGCGCTTCGGCCGCGACAGCGGAACAGAGAGCGATGGCCCTGTTACCGCAGCGCACGCACCAGCAGGTGCGCGCGACTCACCAGTCGAGACAGCGCTTAATGCTGCTGTCCAGGAGTGCCCAAAAAGTGCGCGAGGGCGCGCACAAGTGAAACCCACTTCGGCAATGCTGCCGACGTCGGAAGAAGAAGATGTGTTGGTTCCGGGAACCAACACCCACGTTCAAGCGTGCAAGGGACAGTCCCTGACCCGAAGCGGTCAGGTCGACAACGACGCGTCGGCTCCGGGAGCCGATGCACCCTCGGTCATGAGGGGATCCGCCAATGAATGGCGTCGAGGTGACGAAGGCGTGTCAACTCCGGGAGTTGACGCTGCAAACAGTGCGGACGGTTGCAAACGTACCGCACTGACGCAATTTGCATGCTGTCGTGCAGCCGGGCTGCACGACGAAGCGCCATGCGATCAAGCCGGGCTTGATATCGCGCGCCCGCAGACAGGGTCTGCCGGCGAAGGGACACATTACCGTGCAGCCGGGCTTGATACCGCGCGCCCGCGGACAGGGTCCGCCGGCGAACGACTGTCCACGGCCGGGCCTGGACCAGAAGAACAACTGTGCGGAGCCGGGCCCCGCACAACAAGAAGACGGCGCAAGCGGAAAAAGCTGCGCAAGTCTCGGTCCGGGACCGAGACGCAACAAGAGCAGTCTGCTGGGCAGACTGCGGCGGTGACGCCGAATGTCAAGACGCTAAGCGTCTTGACGCGCACCGATACTGGATTCCAGTATCGTGACATGGAACTCGCTAGTCCTCCGACGAAGGCGTCGGAGTTGACTTCGCTTCCAGCCATGAGCTGGAATCGCTTCACGCGCGACTTGCACGATGGACGCATCGAGCAAGTCTGCGTTCTTTCGGACAGCGAAAGAACGGCGAGCGAGAGCGAAGAGCTGAGGCAGCTCTTCATGGGAAGTACCACTGAGAGTGAAGACACTCTCAGTGCGAAGACGAAGCGAGAGCGCTTCGAGGAACAAGGTTGGGACTCGCTGAAGTCGAGTCCCTATTACGAATTGTTGAGGGAGTACAAAGACGTACTCCCGGAAGAGATTCCTGCGGAGCTTCCGCAGGATAAGGGCATTCAGCACGAGATTGATCTCGTGCCGGGCACGAAGTACTGTGTCACGCGGCAGTGGCCACTGCCGCGAGAGCAAGTGAAAGCGATCGACGACTTCTTTGAAAGTCGTCGTAAAGCAGGACAAGTGCGGGAATCAAAGTCCCCGCACAGTGCTCCGACGTTCTGTGTCAAGAAGCCACAGGGCGGATGGCGCATCGTTCATGCCTACAACAAGCTGAACGATGCGACGGTACCGGCGCAGACGCCGATACCGCGAAAAGATGTTATCATCGATTCGATGGCCGGGAGCACCGTTTACAGTGCTCTCGACTTGCGAGATGGATTTTATCAAATCCTAATGCGTGAGAGCGATATCCCTCTCACGGCAGTGAGCACGCCAAGCGGCATGCTCTGGGAATGGCTAGTAATGCCACAGGGGCTTAAGAATGCCCCTGCGACTTTCAACAGGTGCGTGACGCACTTGTTGCGCTCGGTGCGCGACTTCGCACCGAGCTACTTCGATGATGTATTCATCCACAGCCGGGCTGTGGACGGGAAGACCGACGTAGAGATGCACAGGGTGTATCTCCGGAAGCTACTTGAGCTTATGCGAAAGCATAAGCTCTACGCGAACCTGAAGAAGTGTATCTTCGGGGCGAGCGAGATACCCGTCCTCGGGTGTCTCGTAGGGAAGAATGGTGTTCGCCCTGACCCGGAAAAGGTCAGAGTGGTCAAATGAATGGCCAACGCCTTCGAGTGTCAAGGAACTGAGGCAGTTCCTTGGCCACGTACATGTGCAAGTACGTGGAGGATTCTGCGGGCAAGATCCGCCCGCTGTCACAGCTTCTTAAGAAAGAAGCTGTGTGGAAGTGGACAACCGATTGCCAAAAGGCATTCGATGCAGTCAAGCGGGGCTTGACTGAGGCGCCGATCTTGGCAGTGGCTGACCAAGATCGTCCATTTCACGTAGTGTGTGACGCATCCGACTTTGCAATCGGATGCGCGTTGATGCAGCACGATCACGAGGGCCGTGATCGTGTCGTCTACTACCAATCGCGTCAGCTGAAGCCAGCTGAGCGCAACTATCCGGTGCATGACAAGGAACTCCTTGCCATGAAGTATGCACTCGCAAAGTTCCGAGTGTATTTGCTTGGGAGTAGACCATTTGTGGTCTACACCGACCATGCTTCACTGCGCACCGCAGTGAAGTCGCCACATTTCACAAAGAATGGCGAGATGGCTCTCATTCTTTGCGGAGTATAACTTCCGGGTCGAATACAAACCCGGAAGATTGAACGTGGTGGCCGACGCGTTATCACGTCGGCCGGACTATGCAGAAGCTGTTGACGTCAATGCCATTGACGCCATGCGATCGAGCAAACCCACATCATCTCTGTTGGATGATGTGAAGGCCGCGTACGCGCACGACGCGGACGCGAAGCTCTTGCTGGCCTATGGCACAGCGCCTTCTGACAAGTCCCGTCAGAAGCTGCCCAAGCACCTTCGAGCGCGTGCACACCGCTTTCGTGTGCACGACGGACTGCTACTCTACAACGCAGTCGACGACAACGCGGATCGCGTTGTCGTGCCAAATGACCATGACCTGCGACTCAGGATCATGTACGAGTATCATGATGCCCCGACTGCGGGACATCTCGGACGTGAGAAGACTTACGTCCTTCTCACGCGCGACATCTACTGGCACCACCAGTATAGTGGGTGCGCAAGTACATCCGTGCTTGCGAGGTATGCCAACGCGTGAAGCCTGCGCCATTCGCGCAGGCTCCACTGTAATCACTACCGACTCCGTCGGAGTGTTGGAAGTCCATGTCTTTGGACTTCATCTTTGGTCTTCCCCGGACAGCGGAGGGAACACCGGTGTTGTGGTCTTTGTAGACCGTTTCAGCAAGATGGTACATCTTGCTGCGGTGCCGGCAGAGGTGACCGCGAAGCAGACGGCCCGTCTGCTCGTCGACATGGTGTTCAAACACCATGGCATGCCGTCCGACATCGTGTCGGACAGAGACCCGCGCTTCACAGCGCACCTGTGGCAAGAAGTGTTTACACTTCTTGGGAGCCAGCTTTCCATGTCGACTGCGGATCATCCGCAGACGGACGGTCAAACCGAGCGCGTGAATCGCGTGCTCGTCGATATGTTGAAGAGCTACGCTCACTCGTTCCACTACTGGAGCGAGTGTTTATCGATGGCAGAGTTTGCCATCAACAACTCAGTGCATGCCTCAACCGGGCATACACCGTTCTACGTGAATGCCATGCGGCATCCACGCCTACCGAGTTTACTCGGAGTGATGGCTCCCACTTTAAGTGGGGGAGGATCTACGACTGCAATACAGCAGCCGCAGAAAACCGCTGACACTTGCACAGTGTCAGCTGCAACAATGGACAAACCACATGAGTCTGCGCAGGGCGCAGACTCCCCCAACAACATGGCCAATGACCACGGGTCTGCGCAGGGCGCAGACACCGCAAAGAACCACGCAGAGGCCGGACCTCTAGCGAAGAGCGAGCTGAATGACTTCAGCTCGGATGCAATCAACTTCCTTACCAAAAGACAAGCCGTGATTCGGTTTGTCCAAGATGCAATAGCAGCTTCTGTTGATCAACAGAAGCTGAACGCAGACAATGTGGGCAGAGGCAACACAAATGAATTCAAAGTTAGTTCATTGGTTTTGTTAGCTACTCAAAACCTGCCTAAACATGCAGTTTCGGATTTCGGAGCAAGCAAGCTTGCTCCGCGCTTCATCGGGCCGTTCACTGTGTTGGCACGGCACGGCAACGCATACACGCTAGACATACCATCTAGCATGCGCCTCCATCCGACCTTTTACGTCGGACGGCTGAAGCCATACCGGCAGCACGAGCCATCTAGCTCGGCTGACCCGAAGCCTCGGCAGGAGCCGAGGCAGAAGCGGAGGACTTGGCCTCGGCGACGAGCAACCTCTCCTCCAGCGCGCGGACGCGCTGGAGCAACCCCTTCATCTGGGTCCCCAGCTCGACCTGGATATTCGAGGCGGTCTGCGAGACCGCCGCGACTTGGGCCTTCTGGTTCGCCAGCTCCTGTTTCGGGGCGGCGAACTCAGCACCCTGCAGACGCTCCACGACGGTCACCCGGTCGTGGAGAGGCGCATACTGATCAGCCCGGGGCTGATCATACCCGGGGCGTGTTCTCACCCCCGCCGATCCGTGACGCCCGCGGCTCAACCCGCTGGATTGTTGAGCGGATTGTTGACCATAGTATCCCGAAAACGAACCCTCAAGGGGCTCGTTTTCGTATTCGTTGGAGAGGATTTCCTCCCCATCGAGATACATGGGAGCCGCGGAACGTCTTGCTGGAGGACGTTCCGGAAATGGTGAGGGCGTACGAGGAGCAGTACGCGCTGGCGCAGCGGAAGTAGTGCGAGCGCTGCGAGCATCGCTAGCGCCCGAACTCTCACGCGCTAAGAACTTAGCACGGAGCTCTTTCAGACTCTCGGGCACACGGAACGACGTGTACCCGTTCAGGTCGCGGTCGCTCAAGCGAACCGCGCCTGGAAAGCACTTCGTGCACTGAAAGCCCTCGGGCACAGCGCACGGCACATTTGCCTCCTCAGCAGCAACATGAAGTTGCTCCAGCTTTCCACGCTTCGAGTACGTCTCGAAGCGATCACGCGCTTGCTTAATCCGATCACGGTAAGCACTCGGCCTCTTGTTGAAGTTCTCAACAAAGGCATTCCAGCTTTGACAAAGTGCCTGCCATTCGGGCACTTTGCTGCGAGAAGAGGTCTTCTTGCTTTGAAACCATCGGAGCTCATGAAAGAGTCCGATGTAGTAATCGCGCCTTTGATGCGTTTCCGCATCAAAGTGCAGCTCAGCAGCCACAGCGTCATCTTTGATGGCGCTGCATACGTACAGCGGCACCTCATTCGGAGGTACCGAGTTCCCATACCGGTCCGCGATCTCGGACGCGGACGGCATCCATGGATCGCGCGCTGCAGGCGCAGCGCGCGGAGAGCCTTGAGCTTTAACATCACGCGCTGCAGCAGCAGCGCGCGGAGTACTGAGAGCCCCAGCGAAAGCGAGTGGGGTATCACTCTCAGTTCGCGAACGCTTCGAACTCGAAGCGTCCGATTCGTCCCCTTCACGCGGGCGAATGGTCTTAGCGTGAGGGTCGAGCGATTCGCTCGACACTGAGTCTTTGCGCTTTGAGGGCGAGTCCTCCTCGCCCTCCATGTCTTTATCGTCGTCGTCGAAGTCGACGACGTCACCGTACTTCGCCTTCTGGCGTTCGAAGTAGTCGTCGATGGAGAGATGACTCCCCATCGACTTTGCGGACTTCTTCTGAGGCGCGCTCATCGTTGAATGAGCGCGGATTTCTTCTCCAAACGCGGAGAATTGACGAATGGTCAATTCCAAAGATTGACGTGCGGGGACCCCGTGCGTCTAACCTTAAGGGGGGGGATGGTGTAACGGGGTTACACGTACAAGTGTCTGCAAGCCACTTGTGATTTTAACAGATAGGTTATCTGTTAAACGTTTTGGATACTTCCCCACATTGGTGTAAGACACACCGATGGATACATTGAAGTGGACCACCACAGTGAGTGGTCCACACATACCCAAAAGATCTTATTGGTAGAAAGATGCTGCTTTCTACCAATCAGAGACATGCATATTAGCGGGGCTCTGACAGCCAGCCGCTGCCAACCCTTTCATAGATGATAAACAGTTTTTAGCAGATTTTAGAGGAAGATCAATTTACAAACAATACAGTTCTCATTTTACCTTAAACTAGCTACTTGGAGTCTTGTCTAAGTTAACTTATATTTGTGTATTCAAATATAATTAACCTAAGTAATTACTAAGTACTTACGCTTCCTCATACACGTTGCGCAACGTGTAAGCTAAAGTAGTGAGTCAAGTTAGACCCACTACATGGGGGGTTGAATCGAAATTCAGAAGTGATTGGATTGTTGGAGCTTACACCCTAGGCTAGTGCTAAAGACACGCGACCATGCGTCCTATCAACTAGTGCGTCTAATCAACCATCATTCTACACTACTCGTCCAATCAACCTACTCGTCTAATCAACGTGTGGTCGTATTGGACCGGTTCGGTTAACCGGTTCGGGTACCTCGGAACTGGTACAGTGTACCAAGGTTCAGTACCCTGCAACACGCCCCCTCAATGCGAACACGCGTGAACGCCGAGCGCAGCCGTCAAGTCCTTGTGGCGTGGTCCGGCAAGTCCCTTGGTCATGATGTCGGCCAGTATGGTGGCAGTCTCGCAGTACTCGACGATCACTTCGCCGCGCTTGACTTCGTGTGGCGAGGCGGGTGAGCGCCTTTTGCCGCCCAGGTGTATAGCACGATGCCACGGGGCCGCCCGTCCGGAGAATTACTCCTCCTTACGGATTTTCCCAATGGGGTCAGACTCCGATAGCAGCACTAGGTGCTCCCAACGGAGGTGGCGTGTGACCTTGTGAATCCCTGTAGGTGTCGTTTATCTTCGATAGAACGAACTTCACCTGATGAGTTGTCTTCACAATGATAAGGTCTTCGGTGTAGAGTGCTTACGTTACTTCAAACGTAGGTCTCCACGACTGGGGTTGAGATCACAAGCAGATCCTTCCAGCCAAACCTTCAAAATCAGAGAGTTAATATGCAAATATACAAATATACAGCCGCTACTTATTCTTTGGGGGGCCCTTGAGCGGGGGGCCCGTACACCGGTCTACTGGAGTTTCTTCCGGACCACCGGTCGAGTCCGAAAGCACCCTTCACTCACGCGCACCAGCTCCCGCAAGGAGATAATTAGCTCCAGGCGGAAGACTATCCAAACGTTCAACTCCAAAAAGGAGAACAACCTCCGGTCAGACAATATACAATCCTATCACACAGTAGTCAATCGATCGGATCTAGGGGTGACTACACACAACCTCCTAGAAACGCAGTTAATATGAAATGGGACCTCCGAACGAAGGACCAACAACTGGAATATGAAATAGGACAGGTCACCTCGGAGCGCGCGTCGCCCGATCACCGCCTAACTTGGTCTTAGCCTTTGGGAGAGTTCCACGGCGGTATTCGCGGTCACGACGCGTCCAAGCGCAGGTCTTGTAGCTTAGGGCCGCCGGCAGGGTTAATCCCTCCGGTCGAGGCTTGTTCCTCTCGCTTACTTGACAGCACACCTCGTCCCTGGGGACGGGGAAGCACTTGCGCCCTTCTTGGCAAATTGAACTCTCTGATTTCTTAGGCTTCTGTATCCACTGTTCTCTCTGGAATCAGCTCTTTTATCTTGGTTTCACTATAGTCGGGGCGTGGCGTAATCACGTCGCATGTCGAGCAAGTCATGGATAGGGCAGGAATCTGGTCGGTGCATAACATATCATGGTCGGTCGTCTTGGTCGGTCGTTAGCATCTTGGTCGGAGTATACTTGAAACTTGGAAGGCCTTTCTGGGTACAAATCAGGCTGGGACAGGGCGCGGCCGGTCGCCCATCGAAGATCTTCGTCCGGAGCATGGTGTCTGGAATCCTGCGTCCGGGGTCCGGTGACCAATGAGTCTGGAGTTTGACTTGACTTCACTATGGCGGCAGTCTGGACGATCTTGAGCAATCTTCTTCGGCTCTCTGTCTGGACTTGCTTGAGCCTTCTTTCTCGCTTGTGTCTTCGCTCTTCTCTTGTGCTCTTCCGTCGCATGTCTTATAGGCCTGTCGCTGGCCGGGTCACTGAGGAGAGACTTGAGCAAATCTTCTGGAGCCGCTTCGTGTCATTCGTCGCGGATGTGATGGTACTTGATGTCGATGTGCTTGGCGCGGTCATGGTTGACGGGGTTCTTGGTCATCTTGATGCACGACTGGTTGCCTTCGAAAATCTTCAACTCGGGCGTGATTCCGCCTGCAGCAACCAGGATCTCGCACAGTAGCTTGTGCACCCACTTGCCTTCTTGAATCGCCAAACTCAGTGCGATGTACTCGGCCTCGCTTGTCGACAGCGACACACTTGACTGCTTCTTGGAACGGATGTGATGGTACTTGATGTCGATGTGCTTGGCGCGGCCATGGTTGACGGGGTTCTTGGTCATCTTGATGCACGACTGGTTGCCTTCGAAAATCTTCAACTCGGGCGTGATTCCGCCTGCAGCAACCAGGATCTCGCACAGTAGCTTGTGCACCCACTTGCCTTCTTGAATCGCCAAACTCAGTGCGATGTACTCGGCCTCGCTTGTCGACAGCGACACACTTGACTGCTTCTTGGAACCCCACGAGATCGGTCCACCGGCGACTTGGAACAGGTAGCCCGACGTAGACTTGCGATCACTAAGATCACCAGCCCAGTCGGCATCCGAGTAACCTTGAAAATCGATGTCCTTGCCCGGCGAAAAACGGATTCCGTGCGACTTGGTCCCTTGAAGGTAGCGGAAGATGCGCTTGACCGCAATCCAGTGCTCGACTTGCGGGTTCTCCATGAAGCGTGACACGTAGCCGACAGCGAACGCAATGTCCGGGCGAGTCGATGTCATCAAGTGCATGAGTGCACCGACAGCCTCGCGAAATGGCGCGTCCAACTTGGTCATGGCGTCGCTTGAGACTAGCTTCATGCTGATGTCGACCGGACTTGCAGCGGGTTTGCAGTCTTGCATGCCGAAGCGCTCCAGGATGTCGTTGATGTAGCGTTGTCGACCACCTCGATCCCGAGGATGAAGGAACACTTGCCACTGTCGGTCATCTCGAACCGCGACTTGAGTTGACGCTTGACTTCCGCGATCATATCAGCTGAACTTCCGGTCACCAAGACGTCGTCCACGTAGACCAGCAGCAGAACGCATTCGCCATCGACGACCTTGATGTAGAGGCATGGGTCGTAGCTTGACACGCGAAAACCGATGGAGCGCACATACTCGTCGAAGGTCTCGTTCCAAACTCGCGAAGCTTGCTTGAGCCCGTAAATCGCCTTGAGCAGTTCCACGCAGTCGAAACCATCGTCCAGTTCCACGCCTTCAGGCACGCTGCAGAACACCTTCCCCTTCATCAAGCCGTATAGGAACGCAGTCACCACGTCGAGCTGGTCCATCGGCCATCCGAAGTACTTGGCAACCGCAATGATCATTCGCAGCGTGACGTACTTGACCACGGGCGAAAACGTCTCGGTGTAGTCGATGCCGTACTTCTGCACGAAGCCTTTCGCGACGAGCCGAGCCTTGAACTTCTCGATCGATCCGTCCGCGTTGCGCTTGATCTTGAACACCCACTTGGTACCGACTGCGCGCTGGTTGTTGGGCAGTTTGGCGGCGCGGAAAACACCTCGCAGCCGCATTGACTTGAGTTCGGCGCGAATTGCCTTGCGCCATTGGACTTGGTCTGGTCCGTTCACACCTTCTTGAAACGTCTTCGGCTCCGCGCTGTCACTTGCTTCCACAGCATTCGCACTTGCACGCCAGAACATGGGTGGGGTCGAGCCATCTTCATCGTCTTCTTCCGATTTTTCTTCTTGCGCCGCCGTAGATTCACGTTGGTCTTCTGTTGCAGGGTACTGAACCTTGGTACACTGTACCAGTTCCGAGGTACCCGAACCGGTTAACCGACCGGTCCAATACGACCACACGCTGATTAGACGAGTAGGTTGATTGGACGAGTAGTGTAGAATGATGGTTGATTAGACGCACTAGCTGATAGGACGCACGGCCGCGTGTCTTTAGCACTAGCCTAGGGTGTAAGCTCCAACAATCCAATCACTTCTGAATTTCGATTCAACCCCCCAAGTGACCTTCCTCGCCTCGCCCCAAGCCTCGCCGGTGTCTACGACCAAGTGAACCAGTGCAAGATCCAACTACGACCTTCTTCAGGTTATGAGCCCAAGCACCATGTCCTCTGTCCAAGACATCAAGATCTCCATCGACAAGTTCAACGGCGACAACTACGCCACGTGGAACCGCTACATGCGTGGCGTGTTCCTGACCAAGTCGGTATGGAGCGTCGTGAACCGCGAGACGAAACCAAGCTTCGCGGACACGAGGGTCAAGGACTGTTGTCAAGGGATCGCCTCGACCATCTGCAGTGTACCAGTAAGGTACCGGTGTGACCTTCACTCAGTGGTGCCGCCATCATTCGTGTGATGATGGGACGAGGATTACGGGATGCTGATGATGGGACGCGTGGGTACAGGACGGTGGGTACAGGATGGGCATCTACGTGGCACTCGCGGATTCGTTGGAGGACCTTCTATCCAGTTAGGAATCCAGTAGAGTGTATCCAGCAGGAATATCCAGTAGGCTTAGAGGTAGCAAGCAGCTCGCGAACTAAGGACCTAAATCAATCACTTTGCATTCTGATATCAAGTGCTCAAACGACCTTCCTTTTCTAAAGACACGCGGCCGTGCGTCCTATCAACTAGTGCGTATAATCAACCATCATTCTACACTACTCGTCCAATCAACCTACTCGTCTAATCAACGTGTGGTCGTATTGGACCGGTTCGGTTAACCGGTTCGGGTACCTCGGAACTGGTACAGTGTACCAAGGTTCAGTACCCTGCAACACGCCCCCTCAATGCGAACACGCGTGAACGCCGAGCGCAGCCGTCAAGTCCTTGTGGCGTGGTCCGGCAAGTCCCTTGGTCATGATGTCGGCCAGCATGGTGGCAGTCTCGCAGTACTCGACGATCACTTCGCCGCGCTTGACTTCGTCGCGGATGTGATGGTACTTGATGTCGATGTGCTTGGCGCGGCCATGGTTGACGGGGTTCTTGGTCATCTTGATGCACGACTGGTTGTCTTCGAAAATCTTCAACTCGGGCGTGACTCCGCCTGCAGCAACCAGGATCTCGCACAGCAGCTTGTGCACCCACTTGCCTTCTTGAATCGCCAAACTCAGTGCGATGTACTCGCCCTCGCTTGTCGAGAGTGACACACTTGACTGCTTCTTGGAACCCCATGAGATCGGTCCACCGGCGACTTGGAACAGGTAGCCCGACGTAGACTTGCGATCACTAAGATCACCAGCCCAGTCGGCATCCGAGTAACCTTGAAAGTCGATGTCCTTGCCCGGCGAAAAACGGAGTCCGTGCGACTTGGTCCCTTGAAGGTAGCGAAAGATGCGCTTGACCGCAATCCAGTGCTCGACTTGCGGGTTCTCCACGAAGCGTGACACGTAGCCAACTGCGAACGCAATGTCCGGGCGAGTCGATGTCATCAAGTGCATGAGTGCACCGACAGCCTCGCGAAATGGCGCGTCCAGCTTGGTCATGGCGTCGCTTGAGACTAGCTTCATGCTGATGTCGACCGGACTTGCAGCGGGTTTGCAGTCTTGCATGCCGAAGCGCTCCAGGATGTCATTGATGTAGCGAGCTTGGCTCAGCGTAACACTGCCATCCGCGTTGTCGACCACCTCGATCCCGAGGATGAAGGAACACTTGCCACTGTCAGTCATCTCGAACCGCGACTTGAGTTGGCGCTTGACTTCCGCGATCATATCAGCTGAACTTCCGGTCACCAAGACGTCGTCCACGTAGACCAGCAGCAGAACGCATTCGCCATCGACGACCTTGATGTAGAGGCATGGGTCGTAGCTTGACACGCGAAAACCGATGGAGCGCACATACTCGTCGAAGGTCTCGTTCCAAACTCGCGAAGCTTGCTTGAGCCCGTAAATCGCCTTGAGCAGTTCCACGCAGTCGAAACCGTCGTCCAGTTCCACGCCTTCAGGCACGCTGCAGAACACCTTCCCCTTCATCAAGCCGTATAGGAACGCAGTCACCACGTCGAGCTGGTCCATCGGCCATCCGAAGTACTTGGCAACCGCAATGATCATTCGCAGCGTGACGTACTTGACCACGGGCGAAAACGTCTCGGTGTAGTCGATGCCGTACTTCTGCACGAAGCCTTTCGCGACGAGCCGAGCCTTGAACTTCTCGATCGATCCGTCCGCGTTGCGCTTGATCTTGAACACCCACTTGGTACCGACTGCGCGCTGGTTGTTGGGCAGTTTGGCGGCGCGGAAAACACCTCGCAGCCGCATTGACTTGAGTTCGGCGCGAATTGCCTTGCGCCATTGGACTTGGTCTGGTCCGTTCACACCTTCTTGAAACGTCTTCGGCTCCGCGCTGTCACTTGCTTCCACAGCATTCGCACTTGCACGCCAGAACATGGGTGGGGTCGAGCCATCTTCATCGTCTTCTTCCGATTTTTCTTCTTGCGCCGCCGTAGATTCACGTTGGTCTTCTGTTGCAGGGTACTGAACCTTGGTACACTGTACCAGTTCCGAGGTACCCGAACCGGTTAACCGACCGGTCCAATACGACCACACGCTGATTAGACGAGTAGGTTGATTGGACGAGTAGTGTAGAATGATGGTTGATTAGACGCACTAGCTGATAGGACGCACGGCCGCGTGTCTTTAGCACTAGCCTAGGGTGTAAGCTCCAACAATCCAATCACTTCTGAATTTCGATTCAACCCCCCAAGTGACCTTCCTCGCCTCGCCCCAAGCCTCGCCGGTGTCTACGACCAAGTGAACCAGTGCAAGATCCAACTACGACCTTCTTCAGGTTATGAGCCCAAGCACCATGTCCTCTGTCCAAGACATCAAGATCTCCATCGACAAGTTCAACGGCGACAACTACGCCACGTGGAACCGCTACATGCGTGGCGTGTTCCTGACCAAGTCGGTATGGAGCGTCGTGAACCGCGAGACGAAACCAAGCTTCGCGGACACGAGGGTCAAGGACTGTTGTCAAGGGATCGCCTCGACCATCTGCGGTGTACCGTTAAGGTACCGGTGCGACCTTCACTCAGTGGTGCCGCCATCATTCGTGTGATGATGGGACGAGGATTATGGGATGCTGATGATGGGACGCGTGGGTACAGGACGGTGGGTACAGGATGGGCATCTACGTGGCACTCGCGGATTCGTTGGAGGACCTTCTATCCAGTTAGGAATCCAGTAGAGTGTATCCAGCAGGAATATCCAGTAGGCTTAGAGGTAGCAAGCAGCTCGCGAACTAAGGACCTAAATCAATCACTTTGCATTCTGACATCAAGTGCTCAAACGACCTTTACTTTTGGTTATGAGCCCAAGCCCCGTTTTCCCTGCTGAAGACTCCGACTACGCTTTCGCCATGGACGCCGCCTCGACCACGACCTCTCGCATCAACAAGTTCGACGGAACCAACTTCCACACGTGGAAGTTCAAGATGGCGATGGTGCTCGAGGAACGAGACCTGTGGGAAGTGACAAGTGGAGAGATCAAGCTGGAGCACTGCGCCACTACGCTGGACCAAACGACGTTCAAGAGGAAGTCTCGCAAGGCGCTGGCGATCATCTGTCTCGCGATGGAAGATTCGCAGCTGCCGCTGGTCCGGTCGGCCAAGGATGCGTACGATGCATGGTCAAAACTGGAAGGACACTTCGAGAAGAAGAGTTTGGCCAACAAGCTCTTCCTTCGTCGACGTTTCTTCACGACGATGATGGCGGAAGGTGATGATGTGCTGGAGCACATCAACAAGATCAAGACTCTGGCGGAGCAGCTCGACGCAGTGGGCGCTCCGGTCAGCGAGGATGACTTGGTGATCACGCTTCTTGGGAGTCTCAGCGAGTCGTACCAGTTCCTCATCACGGCGTTGGAGTCGAGAGCCGACTCGCTGTCGTGGGAACTCGTGACGGCTCGGCTGCTGCATGAGGACATGAAGCGCAAGGAGCAAGGTGGCGGCGTCGACGGAGCCGCGCACGGTCAAGGCCAAGCGTTCATGACAAGCGACAACGGCAAGCGCAGGGACGGCAGGCGACCGCCAACAAGGCCAGCGCCTGCCACTACTGTGGGGAGCAAGGACATTGGATCGCCAAGTGTCCTGTGCGAATCCGCGAGAACGCGGAGCGGCAGAGGCCGCAGCGAGCGAACGTCGCGCAGAGTGAGGACGACTCTGGCGACTTCCTCTTCTCGGTTGGTGGTGGGAGCAACACCACCAAGTCGAATGAGGTGTGGCTGGTCGACTCGGGTGCGACGCAGCACATGACCAGTTCCAAGAAGTTCATGAGGAACTACAAGAAGATCTCGCCGGTGGACGTGCATCTCGCGGACGACGGTGTGGTGCAAGCGATCGGGAGAGGCGACATCGTGATGAAGATGCAGACCCCGCGCGGCGTCAAGAAGGGTGTGCTCACGAATGTGTGGCACATTCCCAAGTTGTCGCGCAACCTGTTCTCCGTCGGCAGATTCACCAAGGACGTCGGGCCTGTGACGTTCGAGCGCGACGGGTGCTTCACGGAGACGAAGGGTCTCAAGTGGAAGCTCGGCGCTCGCGAAGGCAAAGGGCTATTCAAGCTGAGCATGACACCGGTGATGCCTGACGAGGCCAATGTGGCAAGCTCGAAGGATCGCAAAGGGGACACCACGTCGTTCCTCTGGCACCTTCGACTTGGTCACATTGGCCATGGCGGTCTAGACGCCATCGTCAAGAAGGGCTACGGCTCTGGTATCGACATGACGTCAGTGAAGCAGTGGGAGCTGTGCGACGGATGTTCACTCGGCAAACAAACGCGAGTGAGCTACATGAAGTCGTCTCCAGTCCGTGCGAAGCAAGTGCTGGAAGTGGTTCACAGCGATGTGTGCGGCCCCATGCAGACGTCTACGTTTGGTGGCAAGCGCTACTTCGTCACGTTCATCGACGACAAGTCGCACTTATGTGTGGTGTACTTGATGCGGAACAAGTCGGAGGTGGCCGCCAAGTTCGCTGAGTTCGTTGCGTTGGCTGAAACGCAGACCGGCAAGCGTGTGAAAACGCTCCGGAGCGACAATGGTGGCGAGTACACTTCGCGCGAGATGGCCAAGTTCTGCAGCGACCGTGGTATCGTGCAGAAGTTCACGCCGCCGTACACGCCACAGCTGAACGGCGTGGCGGAACGGATGAACCGGACGTTGGTGGAGTGTGCGCGCTGCATGTTGGTGCATGCCGGGTTGTCGAAGGGTTACTGGGGTGAAGCGGTGGTGACAGCCACGTTCCTCCGGAACCGGTGTCCGACACGCGCCATTAGCCACGACAAGTCGCCGCACCAAGTTTGGACGGGAAAGAAGCCACTGCTGGCGAACCTCAAGGTGTTTGGTTGCCACGCGTACGTGCTGGTCCCGAAGGCGAAGCGGTCCAAGTTTGACGCCCGGTCGGTGCGTTGCCGGTTCCTGGGGTACTCGAAGCACGAGAAAGCGTATCGGTTTGAAGAGATCGAGAGCGGTCGCGTGTTGGTGAGCCACGACGCGCAGTTCATGGAAGACGTCTTCGACGGTGGGAGACGCAAATATGCTACGAAGGAGGTGGTGATTGGTCTTCCAGATGAAGACGATGAAGATGCCACGGATGAAGAGACTCCGTCCGAATCGGGTGAGGACGGCAGTGAGGGTGAGACTGCGCGGGGTGAAGACTTCGAACCCGGCAGCAAGCGACACCCGCGGACGCAGTCACTAGAAGAAGCCGTGGAGGTGCCGAGGGCCAAGCAATATGCGCCGCAGAATGGACATCCGACGCTGGATGAGATGTCTGCGGCGGCCCAAGAGAGTCAAGATTTTGAGGCTGCGTACGTCGTGGATTCAGTGGGAGAGATGCCGACTACGTTCAAGTCGGCGATGGAATCCAGCGACGCAGCCAAATGGAAGGAAGCATGCGACTCGGAGTACGACTCGCTGCTCAAGAACAAGACGTGGGAAATGGTGCCACTGCCGAAGGGACGCAAGGCCATCGACAACAGATGGGTGTTTCGCGTGAAGGAGAACCAGGCTGGAGAGGTCGAACGGTTCAAGGCGCGTCTGGTGGCCAAGGGGTTCTCGCAGAAGTACGGCATCGACTACGACGAGACCTTCGCTCCAGTAGCCAAGTTCACGTCGATCCGGGCCGTGCTGAGTTTGGCCGCCAAGTATGGTCTCAAGCTGCATCAGATGGATGTGAAGACGGCGTTCCTGAATGGCGGCTTGGACGAAGAGATCTACATGGTGCAACCGGACGGCTACGTCGATGAAGACCACCCGGACTACGTGTGCAAGCTGAAGCAGTCATTGTACGGGTTGAAGCAGTCGCCGCGCATGTGGAACAAGACCATCGACGAGTTCATGCTGAAGCTAGGGTTCACCAAGTGCGAGTCCGACCATTGCGTCTACGTGAAACGCGACGGACACAGCATGATCTTCGTGGTCATCTACGTGGACGACCTGATCCTGGCCAGCAACGACGACGAGCTGATGGAGTCGACCAAGCGCGCACTCAGCAAACGGTTCGAAATGACAGACCTCGGCGAGCTTACGTACTTCCTCGGCATGGAGATCAAGAACGACTTGGAGTCCGGCAAGGTGACTGTAGTGGGTCTAACTTGACTCACTACTTTAGCTTACACGTTGCGCAACGTGTACGAGGAAGAGTAATTACTTAGGTTAATTATATTTGAATACACAAATATAAGTTAACTTAGACAAGACTCCAAGTAGCTAGTTTAAGGTAAATTGAGAACTGTATTGTTTGTAAATTGATCTTCCTCTAAAATCTGCTAAAACTGTTTATCATCTATGAAAGGGCGGCTGGCTGTCAGAGCCCCGCTAATATGCATGACTCTGATTGCGAAAGATGCTGCTTTCACCAATAGGATCTGTGACCACTCACTGTGGTGGTCCACTTCAATGTATCCATCGGTGTGTCTTACACCAATGTGAGAAGTATCCAAACCTTTAACAGATATTTATCTGTTAAACCATAAGTGACAAATGTCATGCACAAGTGACAGTTGTTAGTTACTTGTGTGTCGTTACAGTGACGATGCGGCAGACCAAGTCGATCCTGAGCAAGTTCGGCATGCAGGACAGCAAACCCGTGAAGACGCCGCAGGATCCAGGACTTAAGTTGACCAAGAACATGTGCGGTACGAAGACACGATGAAGAACGTGCCGTATCGGAGTGCTGTCGGCGCGTTGATGTACCTGATGGTGGCGACGCGTCCGGACCTGGCTGCTGCAGTAGGCGTGCTGAGTCAGTTCGCCGCCGACCCGTGTCCCACACACTGGCAAGCCCTCAAGCGTGTGCTCCGGTATCTGCAAGCCACGCCCACGCATGGCATCGAGTTCTCGAAGGGTGACGGCTGCGGAGTTGTGTGGCTACTCGGACGCAGACTGGGCTGGTGACATCGAATCGAGAAGAAGTACAAGCGGCTACGCGTTCATGATGAACGGCGGGTGCATCAGCTGGAGGAGCAAGAAGCAGCGGACGGTGGCGCTGTCATCTACAGAGGCGGAGTACATGGCGCTGTCAGAGGCGACGCAGGAGGCGGTGTGGCTCAAGGTGTTTCTGCGCGAGCTCGGCGAAATGGCAAGCGATGAAGCAATCAAGATCTACGAGGACAACCAAGGCTCCATCGCGTTGGCCAAGAACCCGGAGTTCCACAAGCGCACCAAGCACATCGACATTCGCTACCACTTCGTGCGTGAGAAGGTGGAAGACGGTCAGGTGGTGTTGGAGTACTGCTCGACGAAGGACATGCTGGCCGACCTCATGACGAAGGCGATCACTTCTGTGCAGTTCGAAGTTCTGCGACACAAGCTGGGGATCCAAGGTGCAGCCGACGCCGAGTCGCGTGGGAATGTTGTCAAGGGATCGCCTCGACCAGCTGCGATGTACCAGTAAGGTACCGGTGTGACCTTCACTCAGTGGTGCCGCCATCATTCGTGTGATGATGGGACGAGGATTACGGGACGCTGGTGATGGGACGAGGATTACGGGACGCTGATGATGGGACGCGTGGGTACAGGATTGTGGGTACAGGATGGGCATCTACGTGGCACTCGCGGATTGCTGGAGGACCTTCTATCCAGTTAGGAATCCAGTAGAGTGTATCCAGCAGGAATATCCAGTAGGCTTAGAGGTAGCATGCAGTTCGCGAACTAACGACCTAAATCAATCACTTTGCATGCTGATATCAAGTGCTCAAACGACCTTCCTTTCTAAAGACACGCGGCCGTGCGTCCTATCAACTAGTGCGTATAATCAACCATCATTCTACACTGCTCGTCCAATCAACCTACTCGTCTAATCAACGTGGTCGTATTGGACCGGTTCGGTTAACCGGTTCGGGTACCTCGGAACTGGTACAGTGTACCAAGGTTCAGTACCCTGCAACACGCCCCCTCAATGCGAACACGCGTGAACGCCGAGCGCAGCCGTCAAGTCCTTGTGGCGTGGTCCGGCAAGTCCCTTGGTCATGATGTCGGCCAGCATGGTGGCAGTCTCGCAGTACTCGACGATCACTTCGCCGCGCTTGACTTCGTCGCGGATGTGATGGTACTTGATGTCGATGTGCTTGGCGCGGCCATGGTTGACGGGGTTCTTGGTCATCTTGATGCACGACTGGTTGTCTTCGAAAATCTTCAACTCGGGCGTGACTCCGCCTGCAGCAACCAGGATCTCGCACAGCAGCTTGTGCACCCACTTGCCTTCTTGAATCGCCAAACTCAGTGCGATGTACTCGGCCTCGCTTGTCGAGAGTGACACACTTGACTGCTTCTTGGAACCCCATGAGATCGGTCCGCCGGCGACTTGGAACAGGTAGCCCGACGTAGACTTGCGATCACTAAGATCACCAGCCCAGTCGGCATCCGAGTAACCTTGAAAGTCGATGTCCTTGCCCGGCGGAAAACGGAGTCCGTGCGACTTGGTCCCTTGAAGGTAGCGGAAGATGCGCTTGACCGCAATCCAGTGCTCGACTTGCGGGTTCTCCATGAAGCGTGACACGTAGCCAACTGCGAACGCAATGTCCGGGCGAGTCGATGTCATCAAGTGCATGAGTGCACCGACAGCCTCGCGAAATGGCGCGTCCAGCTTGGTCATGGCGTCGCTTGAGACTAGCTTCATGCTGATGTCGACCGGACTTGCAGCGGGTTTGCAGTCTTGCATGCCGAAGCGCTCCAGGATGTCGTTGATGTAGCGAGCTTGGCTGAGCGTAACACTGCCATCCGCGTTGTCGACCACCTCGATCCCGAGGATGAAGGAACACTTGCCACTGTCGGTCATCTCGAACCGCGACTTGAGTTGGCGCTTGACTTCCGCGATCATATCAGCTGAACTTCCGGTCACCAAGACGCCGTCCACGTAGACCAGCAGCAGAACGCATTCGCCATCGACGACCTTGATGTAGAGGCAGGGGTCGTAGCTTGACACGCGAAAACCGATGGAGCGCACATACTCGTCGAAGGTCTCGTTCCAAACTCGCGAAGCTTGCTTGAGCCCGTAAATCGCCTTGAGCAGTTCCACGCAGTCGAAACCGTCGTCCAGTTCCACGCCTTCAGGCACGCTGCAGAACACCTTCCCCTTCATCAAGCCGTATAGGAACGCAGTCACCACGTCGAGCTGGTCCATCGGCCATCCGAAGTACTTGGCAACCGCAATGATCATTCGCAGCGTGACGTACTTGACCACGGGCGAAAACGTCTCGGTGTAGTCGATGCCGTACTTCTGCACGAAGCCTTTCGCGACGAGCCGAGCCTTGAACTTCTCGATCGATCCGTCCGCGTTGCGCTTGATCTTGAACACCCACTTGGTACCGACTGTGCGCTGGTTGGGCAGTTTGGCGGCGCGGAAAACACCTCGCAGCCGCATCGACTTGAGTTCGGCGCGAATTGCCTTGCGCCATTGGACTTGGTCTGGTTCGTTCACAGCTTCTTGAAACGTCTTCGGCTCCGCGCTGTCACTTGCTTCCACCGCATTCGCACTTGCACGCCAGAACATGGGTGGGGTCGAGCCATCTTCATCGTCTTCTTCCGATTTTTCTTCTTGCGCCGCCGTAGATTCACGTTGGTCTTCTGTTGCAGGGTACTGAACCTTGGTACACTGTACCAGTTCCGAGGTACCCGAACCGGTTAACCGACCGGTCCAATACGACCACACGCTGATTAGACGAGTAGGTTGATTGGACGAGTAGTGTAGAATGATGGTTGATTAGACGCACTAGCTGATAGGACGCACGGCCGCGTGTCTTTAGCACTAGCCTAGGGTGTAAGCTCCAACAATCCAATCACTTCTGAATTTCGATTCAACCCCCCAAGTGACCTTCCTCGCCTCGCCCCAAGCCTCGCCGGTGTCTACGACCAAGTGAACCAGTGCAAGATCCAACTACGACCTTCTTCAGGTTATGAGCCCAAGCACCATGTCCTCTGTCCAAGACATCAAGATCTCCATCGACAAGTTCAACGGCGACAACTACGCCACGTGGAACCGCTACATGCGTGGCGTGTTCCTGACCAAGTCGGTATGGAGCGTCGTGAACCGCGAGACGAAACCAAGCTTCGCGGACACGAGGGTCAAGGACTGTTGTCAAGGGATCGCCTCGGCCATCTGCGGTGTACCGTTAAGGTACCGGTGCGACCTTCACTCAGTGGTGCCGCCATCATTCGTGTGATGATGGGACGAGGATTACGGGACGCTGGTGATGGGACGAGGATTACGGGACGCTGATGATGGGACGCGTGGGTACAGGATTGTGGGTACAGGATGGGCATCTACGTGGCACTCGCGGATTCGTTGGAGGACCTTCTATCCAGTTAGGAATCCAGTAGAGTGTATCCAGCAGGAATATCCAGTAGGCTTAGAGGTAGCAAGCAGTTCGCGAACTAAGGACCTAAATCAATCACTTTGCATTCTGACATCAAGTGCTCAAACGACCTTTACTTTTACACCCTAGGCTAGTGCTAAAGACACGCGGCCGTGCGTCCTATCAACTAGTGCGTCTAATCAACCATCATTCTACACAGTTCGTCCAATCAACCTACTCGTCTAATCAACGTGTGGTCGTATTGGACCGGTTCGGTTAACCGGTTCGGGTACCTCGGAACTGGTACAGTGTACCAAGGTTCAGTACCCTGCAACACGCCCCCTCAATGCGAACACGCGTGAACGCCGAGCGCAGCCGTCAAGTCCTTGTGGCGTGGTCCGGCAAGTCCCTTGGTCATGATGTCGGCCAGCATGGTGGCAGTCTCGCAGTACTCGACGGTCACTTCGCCGCGCTTGACTTCGTCGCGGATGTGATGGTACTTGATGTCGATGTGCTTGGCGCGGCCATGGTTGACGGGGTTCTTGGTCATCTTGATGCACGACTGGTTGTCTTCGAAAATCTTCAACTCGGGCGTGACTCCGCCTGCAGCAACCAGGATCTCGCACAGCAGCTTGTGCACCCACTTGCCTTCTTGAATCGCCAAACTCAGTGCGATGTACTCGGCCTCGCTTGTCGAGAGTGACACACTTGACTGCTTCTTGGAACCCCATGAGATCGGTCCGCCGGCGACTTGGAACAGGTAGCCCGACGTAGACTTGCGATCACTAAGATCACCAGCCCAGTCGGCATCCGAGTAACCTTGAAAGTCGATGTCCTTGCCCGGCGAAAAACGGAGTCCGTGCGACTTGGTCCCTTGAAGGTAGCGAAAGATGCGCTTGACCGCAATCCAGTGCTCGACTTGCGGGTTCTCCACGAAGCGTGACACGTAGCCAACTGCGAACGCAATGTCCGGGCGAGTCGATGTCATCAAGTGCATGAGTGCACCGACAGCCTCGCGAAATGGCGCGTCCAGCTTGGTCATGGCGTCGCTTGAGACTAGCTTCATGCTGATGTCGACCGGACTTGCAGCGGGTTTGCAGTCTTGCATGCCGAAGCGCTCCAGGATGTCGTTGATGTAGCGAGCTTGGCTGAGCGTAACACTGCCATCCGCGTTGTCGACCACCTCGATCCCGAGGATGAAGGAACACATGCCACTGTCGGTCATCTCGAACCGCGACTTGAGTTGGCGCTTGGCTTCCGCGATCATATCCGCCGAACTTCCGGTCACCAACACGTCGTCCACGTAGACCAGCAGCAAAACGCATTCGCCGTCGACGACCTTGATGTAGAGGCAGGGGTCGTAGCTTGACATGCGAAAACCGATGGAGCGCACATACTCGTCGAAGGTCTCGTTCCAAACTCGCGAAGCTTGCTTGAGCCCGTAAATCGCTTTGAGCAGTTCCACGCAGTCGAAACCGTCGTCCAGTTCCACGCCTTCAGGCACGCTGCAGAACACCTTCTTCATCAAGCCGTACAGGAACGCAGTCACCACGTCGAGCTGGTCCATCGGCCATCCGAAGTACTTGGCAACCGCAATGATCATTCGCAGCGTGACGTACTTGACCACGGGCGAAAACGTCTCGGTGTAGTCGATGCCATACTTCTGCACGAAGCCTTTCGCGACGAGCCGAGCCTTGAACTTCTCGATCGATCCGTCCGCGTTGCGCTTGATCTTGAACACCCACTTGGTACCGACTGCGCGCTGGTTGTTGGGCAGTTTGGCGGCGCGGAAGACACCTCGCAGCCGCATCGACTTGAGTTCGGCGCGAATTGCCTTGCGCCACTGGACTTGGTCTGGTCCGTTCACAGCTTCTTGAAACGTCTTCGGCTCCGCGCTGTCACTTGCTTCCACAGCATTGGCACTTGCACGCCAGAACATGGGTGGGGTCGAGCCGTCTTCATCGTCTTCTTCCGATTTTGCTTCTTGCGCCGCCGTAGTGTTGCAGGGTACTGAACCTTGGTACACTGTACCAGTTCCGAGGTACCCGAACCGGTTAACCGAACCGGTCCAATACGACCACACGTTGATTAGACGAGTAGGTTGATTGGACGAGTAGTGTAGAATGATGGTTGATTAGACGCACTAGTTGATAGGACGCACGGCCGCGTCTTTAGCACTAGCCTAGGGTGTAAGCTCCAACAATCCAATCACTTCTGAATTTCGATTCAACCCCCAAGTGACCTTCCTCGCCTCGCCCCAAGCCTCGGCGGTGTCTACGACCAAGTGAACCAGTGCAAGACCCAACTACGACCTTCTTCAGGTTATGAGCCCAAGCACCATGTCCTCTGTCCAAGACACCAAGATCTCCATCGACAAGTTCAACGGCGACAACTACGCCACGTGGAACCGCTACATGCGTGGCGTGTTCTGACCAAGTCGGTATGGAGCGTCGTGAACCGCGAGACGAAACCAAGCTTCGCGGACACGAGGGTCAAGGACTGTTGTCAAGGGATCGCCTCGACCATCTGCGGTGTACCGTTAAGGTACCGGTGCGACCTTCACTCAGTGGTGCCGCCATCATTCGTGTGATGATGGGACGAGGATTATGGGACGCTGATGATGGGACGCGGGTACAGGACGGTGGGTACAGGATGGGCATCTACGTGGCACTCGCGGATTGCTGAGGACCTTCTATCCAGTTAGGAATCCAGTAGAGTGTATCCAGCAGGAATATCCAGTAGGCTTAGAGGTAGCACGTAGTTCGCGAACTAAGGACCTAAATCAATCACTTTGCATTCCGACATCAAGTGCTCAAACGACCTTTACTTTTGGTTATGAGCCCAAGCCCCGTTTTCCCTGCTGAAGACTCCGACTACGCTTTCGCCATGGACGCCGCCTCGACCACGACCTCTCGCATCAACAAGTTCAAGATGGCGATGGTGCTCGAGGAACGAGACCTGTGGGAAGTGACAAGTGGAGAGATCAAGCTGGAGCACTGCGCCACTACGCTGGACCAAACGACGTTCAAGAGGAAGTCTCGCAAGGCGCTGGCGATCATCTGTCTCGCGATGGAAGATTCGCAGCTGCCGCTGGTCCGGTCGGCCAAGGATGCGTACGATGCATGGTCAAAAACTGGAAGGACACTTCGAGAAGAAGAGTTTGGCCAACAAGCTCTTCCTTCGTCGACGTTTCTTCACGACGATGATGGCGGAAGGTGATGATGTGCTGGAGCACATCAACAAGATCAAGACTCTGGCGGAGCAGCTCGACGCAGTGGGCGCTCCGGTCAGCGAGATGACTTGGCGATCACGCTTCTTGGGAGTCTCAGCGAGTCGTACCAGTTCCTCATCACGGCGTTGAGTCGAGCCGACTCGCTGTCGTGGGAACTCGTGACGGCTCGGCTGCTGCATGAGGACATGAAGCGCAAGGAGCAAGGTGGCGGCGTCGACGGAGCCGCGCACGGTCAAGGCCAAGCGTTCATGACAAGCGACAACGGCAAGCGCAGGGACGGCAGGCGACCGCCAACAAGGCCAGCGCCTGCCACTACTGTGGGGAGCAAGGACATTGGATCGCCAAGTGTCCTGTGCGAATCCGCGAGAACGCGGAGCGGCAGAGGCCGCAGCGAGCGAACGTCGCGCAGAGTGAGGACGACTCTGGCGACTTCCTCTTCTCGGTTGGTGGTGGGAGCAACACCACCAAGTCGAATGAGGTGTGGCTGGTCGACTCGGGTGCGACGCAGCACATGACCAGTTCCAAGAAGTTCATGAGGAACTACAAGAAGATCTCGCCGGTGGACGTGCATCTCGCGGACGACGGTGTGGTGCAAGCGATCGGGAGAGGCGACATCGTGATGAAGATGCAGACCCCGCGCGGCGTCAAGAAGGGTGTGCTCACGAATGTGGCACATTCCCAAGTTGTCGCGCAACCTGTTCTCCGTCGGCAGATTCACCAAGGACGTCGGGCCTGTGACGTTCGAGCGACGGGTGCTTCACGGAGACGAAGGGTCTCAAGTGGAAGCTCGGCGCTCGCGAAGGCAAAGGGCTATTCAAGCTGAGCATGACACCGGTGATGCCTGACGAGGCCAATGTGGCAAGCTCGAAGGATCGCAAAGGGGACACCACGTCGTACCTCTGGCACCTTCGACTTGGTCACATTGGCCATGGCGGTCTAGACGCCATCGTCAAGAAGGGCTACGGCTCTGGTATCGACATGACGTCGGTGAAGCAGTGGGAGCTGTGCGACGGATGCTCACTCGGCAAACAAACGCGAGTGAGCTACATGAAGTCGTCTCCAAACCGTGCGAAGCAAGTGCTGGAAGTGGTTCACAGCGATGTGTGCGGCCCCATGCAGACGTCTACGTTTGGTGGCAAGCGCTACTTCGTCACGTTCATCGACGACAAGTCGCACTTCTGTGTGGTGTACTTGATGCGGAACAAGTCGGAGGTGGCCGCCAAGTTCGCTGAGTTCGTTGCGTTGGCTGAAACGCAGACCGGCAAGCGTGTGAAAACGCTCCGGAGCGACAACGGTGGCGAGTACACTTCGCGCGAGATGGCCAAGTTCTGCAGCGACCGTGGTATCGTGCAGAAGTTCACGCCGCCGTACACGCCACAGCTGAACGGCGTGGCGGAACGGATGAACCGGACGTTGGTGGAGTGTGCGCGCTGCATGTTGGTGCATGCCGGGTTGTCGAAGGGTTACTGGGGTGAAGCGGTGGTGACAGCCACGTTCCTCCGGAACCGGTGTCCGACACGCGCCATTAGCCACGACAAGTCGCCGCACCAAGTTTGGACGGGAAAGAAGCCACTGCTGGCGAACCTCAAGGTGTTTGGTTGCCACGCGTACGTGCTGGTCCCGAAGGCGAAGCGGTCCAAGTTTGACGCCCGGTCGGTGCGTTGCCGGTTCCTGGGGTACTCGGAGCACGAGAAAGCGTATCGGTTTGAAGAGATCGAGAGCGGTCGCGTGTTGGTGAGCCACGACGCGCAGTTCATGGAAGACGTCTTCGACGGTGGGAGACGCAAATATGCTACGAAGGAGGTGGTGATTGGTCTTCCAGATGAAGACGATGAAGATGCCACGGATGAAGAGACTCCGTCCGAATCGGGTGAGGACGGCAGTGAGGGTGAGACTGCGCGGGGTGAAGACTTCGAACCCGGCAGCAAGCGACACCCGCGGACGCAGTCACTAGAAGAAGCCGTGGAGGTGCCGAGGGCCAAGCGATATGCGCCGCAGAATGGACGTCCGACGCTGGATGAGATGTCTGCGGCGGCCCAAGAGAGTCAAGATTTTGAGGCTGCGTACGTCGTGGATTCAGTGGGAGAGATGCCGACTACGTTCAAGTCGGCGATGGAATCCAGCGACGCAGCCAAGTGGAAGGAAGCATGCGACTCGGAGTACGACTCGCTGCTCAAGAACAAGACGTGGGAAATGGTGCCACTGCCGAAGGGACGCAAGGCCATCGACAACAGATGGGTGTTTCGCGTGAAGGAGAACCAGGCTGGAGAGGTCGAACGGTTCAAGGCGCGTCTGGTGGCCAAGGGGTTCTCGCAGAAGTACGGCATCGACTACGACGAGACCTTCGCTCCAGTAGCCAAGTTCACGTCGATCCGGGCCGTGCTGAGTTTGGCCGCCAAGTATGGTCTCAAGCTGCATCAGATGGATGTGAAGACGGCGTTCCTGAATGGCGGCTTGGACGAAGAGATCTACATGGTGCAACCGGACGGCTACGTCGATGAAGACCACCCGGACTACGTGTGCAAGCTGAAGCAGTCATTGTACGGGTTGAAGCAGTCGCCGCGCATGTGGAACAAGACCATCGACGAGTTCATGCTGAAGCTAGGGTTCACCAAGTGCGAGTCCGACCATTGCGTCTACGTGAAACGCGACGGACACAGCATGATCTTCGTGGTCATCTACGTGGACGACCTGATCCTGGCCAGCAACGACGACGAGCTGATGGAGTCGACCAAGCGCGCACTCAGCAAACGGTTCGAAATGACAGACCTCGGCGAGCTTACGTACTTCCTCGGCATGGAGATCAAGAACGACTTGGAGTCCGGCAAGGTGACTGTAGTGGGTCTAACTTGACTCACTACTTTAGCTTACACGTTGCGCAACGTGTATGAGGAAGCGTAAATACTTAGTAATTACTTAGGTTAATTATATTTGAATACACAAATATAAGTTAACTTAGACAAGACTCCAAGTAGCTAGTTTAAGGTAAAATGAGAACTGTATTGTTTGTAAATTGATCTTCCTCTAAAATCTGCTAAAAACTGTTTATCATCTATGAAAGGGTTGGCAGCGGCTGGCTGTCAGAGCCCCGCTAATATGCATGACTCTGATTGGTAGAAAGATGCTGCTTTCTACCAATAGGATCTTTGGGTATGTGTGGACCACTCACTGTGGTGGTCCACTTCAATGTATCCATCGGTGTGTCTTACACCAATGTGAGGAAGTATCCAAAACCTTTAACAGATATTTATCTGTTAAACCATAAGTGACAAATGTCATGCACAAGTGACAGTTGTTACTTGTGACCGTTATCGTGCACAAGTGACTGTTGTCACTTGTGTGTGTAACCCCGTTACAGTGACGATGCGGCAGACCAAGTTTCTCAAGTCGATCCTGAGCAAGTTCGGCATGCAGGACAGCAAACCCGTGAAGACGCCGCAGGATCCAGGACTTAAGTTGACCAAGAACATGTGCGAGGGTGGCTGCAAGCACGAAGACACGATGAAGAACGTGCCGTATCGGAGTGCTGTCGGCGCGTTGATGTACCTGATGGTGGCGACGCGTCCGGACCTGGCTGCTGCAGTAGGCGTGCTGAGTCAGTTCGCCGCCGACCCGTGTCCCACACACTGGCAAGCCCTCAAGCGTGTGCTCCGGTATCTGCAAGCCACGCCCACGCATGGCATCGAGTTCTCGAAGGGTGACGGCTGCGGAGTTGTGTGTGGCTACTCGGACGCAGACTGGGCTGGTGACATCGAATCGAGAAGAAGTACAAGCGGCTACGCGTTCATGATGAACGGTGGGTGCATCAGCTGGAGGAGCAAGAAGCAGCGGACGGTGGCGCTGTCATCTACAGAGACGGAGTACATGGCGCTGTCAGAGGCGACGCAGGAGGCGGTGTGGCTCAAGGTGTTTCTGCGCGAGCTCGGCGAAATGGCAAGCGATGAAGCAATCAAGATCTACGAGGACAACCAAGGCTCCATCGCGTTGGCCAAGAACCCGGAGTTCCACAAGCGCACCAAGCACATCGACATTCGCTACCACTTCGTGCGTGAGAAGGTGGATGACGGTCAGGTGGTGTTGGAGTACTGCTCGACGAAGGACATGCTGGCCGACCTCATGACGAAGGCGATCACTTCTGTGCAGTTCGAAGTTCTGCGACACAAGCTGGGGATCCAAGGTGCAGCCGACGCCGAGTCGCGTGGGAATGTTGTCAAGGGATCGCCTCGACCAGCTGCGATGTACCAGTAAGGTACCGGTGTGACCTTCACTCAGTGGTGCCGCCATCATTCGTGTGATGATGGGACGAGGATTACGGGACGCTGGTGATGGGACGAGGATTACGGGACGCTGATGATGGGACGCGTGGGTACAGGATTGTGGGTACAGGATGGGCATCTACGTGGCACTCGCGGATTCGTTGGAGGACCTTCTATCCAGTTAGGAATCCAGTAGAGTGTATCCAGCAGGAATATCCAGTAGGCTTAGAGGTAGCAAGCAGTTCGCGAACTAAGGACCTAAATCAATCACTTTGCATTCTGATATCAAGTGCTCAAACGACCTTCCTTTTCTAAAGACACGCGGCCGTGCGTCCTATCAACTAGTGCGTATAATCAACCATCATTCTACACTGCTCGTCCAATCAACCTACTCGTCTAATCAACGTGTGGTCGTATTGGACCGGTTCGGTTAACCGGTTCGGGTACCTCGGAACTGGTACAGTGTACCAAGGTTCAGTACCCTGCAACACGCCCCCTCAATGCGAACACGCGTGAACGCCGAGCGCAGCCGTCAAGTCCTTGTGGCGTGGTCCGGCAAGTCCCTTGGTCATGATGTCGGCCAGCATGGTGGCAGTCTCGCAGTACTCGACGATCACTTCGCCGCGCTTGACTTCGTCGCGGATGTGATGGTACTTGATGTCGATGTGCTTGGCGCGGCCATGGTTGACGGGGTTCTTGGTCATCTTGATGCACGACTGGTTGTCTTCGAAAATCTTCAACTCGGGCGTGACTCCGCCTGCAGCAACCAGGATCTCGCACAGCAGCTTGTGCACCCACTTGCCTTCTTGAATCGCCAAACTCAGTGCGATGTACTCGCCCTCGCTTGTCGAGAGTGACACACTTGACTGCTTCTTGGAACCCCATGAGATCGGTCCGCCGGCGACTTGGAACAGGTAGCCCGACGTAGACTTGCGATCACTAAGATCACCAGCCCAGTCGGCATCCGAGTAACCTTGAAAGTCGATGTCCTTGCCCGGCGAGAAGCGGATTCCGTGCGACTTGGTCCCTTGAAGGTAGCGAAAGATGCGCTTGACCGCAATCCAGTGCTCGACTTGCGGGTTCTCCACGAAGCGTGACACGTAGCCAACTGCGAACGCAATGTCCGGGCGAGTCGATGTCATCAAGTGCATGAGTGCACCGACAGCCTCGCGAAATGGCGCGTCCAGCTTGGTCATGGCGTCGCTTGAGACTAGCTTCATGCTGATGTCGACCGGGCTTGCAGCGGGTTTGCAGTCTTGCATGCCGAAGCGCTCCAGGATGTCGTTGATGTAGCGAGCTTGGCTGAGCGTAACACGGCCATCCGCGTTGTCGACCACCTCGATCCCGAGGATGAAGGAACACTTGCCACTGTCGGTCATCTCGAACCGCGACTTGAGTTGGCGCTTGACTTCCGCGATCATATCAGCTGAACTTCCGGTCACCAAGATGCCGTCCACGTAGACCAGCAGCAGAACGCATTCGCCATCGACGACCTTGATGTAGAGGCATGGGTCGTAGCTTGACACGCGAAAACCGATGGAGCGCACATACTCGTCGAAGGTCTCGTTCCAAACTCGCGAAGCTTGCTTGAGCCCGTAAATCGCCTTGAGCAGTTCCACGCAGTCGAAACCGTCGTCCAGTTCCACGCCTTCAGGCACGCTGTAGAACACCTTCCCCTTCATCAAGCCGTATAGGAACGCAGTCACCACGTCGAGCTGGTCCATCGGCCATCCGAAGTACTTGGCAACCGCAATGATCATTCGCAGCGTGACGTACTTGACCACGGGCGAAAACGTCTCGGTGTAGTCGATGCCGTACTTCTGCACGAAGCCTTTCGCGACGAGCCGAGCCTTGAACTTCTCGATCGATCCGTCCGCGTTGCGCTTGATCTTGAACACCCACTTGGTACCGACTGCGCGCTGGTTGTTGGGCAGTTTGGCGGCGCGGAAAACACCTCGCAGCCGCATTGACTTGAGTTCGGCGCGAATTGCCTTGCGCCATTGGACTTGGTCTGGTCCGTTCACACCTTCTTGAAACGTCTTCGGCTCCGCGCTGTCACTTGCTTCCACAGCATTCGCACTTGCACGCCAGAACATGGGTGGGGTCGAGCCATCTTCATCGTCTTCTTCCGATTTTTCTTCTTGCGCCGCCGTAGATTCACGTTGGTCTTCTGTTGCAGGGTACTGAACCTTGGTACACTGTACCAGTTCCGAGGTACCCGAACCGGTTAACCGACCGGTCCAATACGACCACACGCTGATTAGACGAGTAGGTTGATTGGACGAGTAGTGTAAAATGATGGTTGATTAGACGCACTAGCTGATAGGACGCATGGTCGCGTGTCTTTAGCACTAGCCTAGGGTGTAAGCTCCAACAATCCAATCACTTCTGAATTTCGATTCAACCCCCCCAAGTGACCTTCCTCGCCTCGCCCCAAGCCTCGACGGTGTCTACGACCAAGTGAACCAGTGCAAGATCCAACTACGACCTTCTTCAGGTTATGAGCCCAAGCACCATGTCCTCTGTCCAAGACATCAAGATCTCCATCGACAAGTTCAACGGCGACAACTACGCCACGTGGAACCGCTACATGCGTGGCGTGTTCCTGACCAAGTCGGTATGGAGCGTCGTGAACCGCGAGACGAAACCAAGCTTCGCGGACACGAGGGTCAAGGACTGTTGTCAAGGGATCGCCTCGACCATCTGCGGTGTACCGTTAAGGTACCGGTGCGACCTTCACTCAGTGGTGCCGCCATCATTCGTGTGATGATGGGACGAGGATTATGGGACGCTGATGATGGGACGCAGATTGTGGGTACAGGATGGGCATCTACGTGGCACTCGCTGATTGGCTGAAGGACCTTCTATCCAGTTAGGAATCCAGTAGAGTGTATCCAGCAGGAATATCCAGTAGGCTTAGAGGTAGCTAGCAGTTCGCGAACTAAGGACCTAAATCAATCACTTTGCATTCTGACATCAAGTGCTCAAACGACCTTTACTTTTGGTTATGAGCCCAAGCCCCGTTTCCCTGCTGAAGACTCCGACTACGCTTTCGCCATGGACGCCGCCTCGACCACGACCTCTCGCATCAACAAGTTCGACGGAACCAACTTCCACACGTGGAAGTTCAAGATGGCGATGGTGCTCGAGGAACGAGACCTGTGGGAAGTGACAAGTGGAGAGATCAAGCTGGAGCACTGCGCCACTACGCTGGACCAAACGACGTTCAAGAGGAAGTCTCGCAAGGCGCTGGCGATCATGTGTCTCGCGATGGAAGACTCGCAGCTGCCGCTGGTCCGGTCGGCCAAGGATGCGTACGATGCATGGTCAAAACTGGAAGGACACTTCGAGAAGAAGAGTTTGGCCAACAAGCTCTTCCTTCGTCGACGTTTCTTCACGACGATGATGGCGGAAGGTGATGATGTGCTGGAGCACATCAACAAGATCAAGACTCTGGCGGAGCAGCTCGACGCAGTGGGCGCTCCGGTCAGCGAGGATGACTTGGTGATCACGCTTCTTGGGAGTCTCAGCGAGTCGTACCAGTTCCTCATCACGGCGTTGGAGTCGAGAGCCGACTCGCTGTCGTGGGAACTCGTGACGGCTCGGCTGCTGCATGAGGACATGAAGCGCAAGGAGCAAGGTGGCGGCGTCGACGGAACCGCGCACGGTCAAGGCCAAGCGTTCATGACAAGCGACAACGGCAAGCGTAGGGACGGCAGGCGACTGCCAACAAGGCCAGCGCCTGCCACTACTGTGGGGAGCAAGGACATTGGATCGCCAAGTGTCCTGTGCGAATCCGCGAGAACGCGGAGCGGCAGAGGCCGCAGCGAGCGAACGTCGCGCAGAGTGAGGACGACTCTGGCGACTTCCTCTTCTCGGTTGGTGGTGGGAGCAACACCACCAAGTCGAATGAGGTGTGGCTGGTCGACTCGGGTGCGACGCAGCACATGACCAGTTCCAAGAAGTTCATGAGGAACTACAAGAAGATCTCGCCGGTGGACGTGCATCTCGCGGACGACGGTGTGGTGCAAGCGATCGGGAGAGTCGACATCGTGATGAAGATGCAGACCCCGCGCGGCGTCAAGAAGGGTGTGCTCACGAATGTGTGGCACATTCCCAAGTTGTCGCGCAACCTGTTCTCCGTCGGCAGATT
Source organism: Phytophthora cinnamomi (assembly GCF_018691715.1). Classification (NCBI taxonomy): domain Eukaryota; phylum Oomycota; class Peronosporomycetes; order Peronosporales; family Peronosporaceae; genus Phytophthora; species Phytophthora cinnamomi. The sequence continues at coordinate 64,812 of NW_027150992.1, forward strand.
CACCAAGGACGTCGGGCCTGTGACGTTCGAGAGCGACGGGTGCTTCACGGAGACGAAGGGTCTCAAGTGGAAGCTCGGCGCTCGCGAAGGCAAAGGGCTGTTCAAGCTGAGCATGACACCGGTGATGCCTGACGAGGCCAATGTGGCAAGCTCGAAGGATCGCAAAGGGGACACCACGTCGTACCTCTGGCACCTTCGACTTGGTCACATTGGCCATGGCGGTCTAGACGCCATCGTCAAGAAGGGCTACGGCTCTGGCATCGACATGACGTCGGTGAAGCAGTGGGAGCTGTGCGACGGATGCTCACTCGGCAAGCAAACGCGAGTGAGCTACATGAAGTCGTCTCCAAACCGTGCGAAGCACGTGCTGGAAGTGGTTCACAGCGATGTGTGCGGCCCCATGCAGACGTCTACGTTTGCGGCAAGCGCTACTTCGTCACGTTCATCGACGACAAGTCGCACTTCTGTGTGGTGTACTTTGATGCGGAACAAGTCGGAGGTGGCCGCCAAGTTCGCTGAGTTCGTTGCGTTGGCTGAAACGCAGACCGGCAAGCGTGTGAAAACGCTCCGGAGCGACAACGGTGGCGAGTACACTTCGCGCGAGATGGCCAAGTTCTGCAGCGACCGTGGTATCGTGCAGAAGTTCACGCCGCCGTACACGCCACAGCTGAACGGCGTGGCGGAACGGATGAACCGGACGTTGGTGGAGTGCGCTGCATGTTGGAGCATGCCGGGTTGTCGAAGGGTTACTGGGGTGAAGCGGTGGTGACAGCCACGTTCCTCCGGAACCGGTGTCCGACACGCGCCATTAGCCACGACAAGTCGCCGCACCAAGTTTGGACGGGAAAGAAGCCACTGCTGGCGAACCTCAAGGTGTTTGGTTGCCACGCGTACGTGCTGGTCCCGAAGGCGAAGCGGTCCAAGTTTGACGCCCGGTCGGTGCGTTGCCGGTTCCTGGGGTACTCGGAGCACGAGAAAGCGTATCGGTTTGAAGAGATCGAGAGCGGTCGCGTGTTGGTGAGCCGCGACGCGCAGTTCATGGAAGACGTCTTCGACGGTGGGAGACGCAAATATGCTACGAAGGAGGTGGTAATTGGTCTTCCAGATGAAGATAATGAAGATGCCACGGATGAAGAGACTCCGTCCGAATCGGATGAGGACGGCAGTGAGGATGAGGCTGCGCGGAATGAAGACTTCGAACCCGGCAGCAAGCGACACCCGCGGACGCAGTCACTAGAAGAAGCCGTGGAGGTGCCGAGGGCCAAGCGATATGCGCCGCAGAATGGACGTTCGACGCTGGATGAGATGTCTGCGGCGGCCCAAGAGAGTCAAGATTTTGAGGCTGCGTACGTCGTGGATTCAGTGGGAGAGATGCCGACTACGTTCAAGTCGGCGATGGAATCCAGCGACGCAGCCAAGTGGAAGGAAGCATGCGACTCGGAGTACGACTCGCTGCTCAAGAACAAGACGTGGGAAGTGGTGCCACTGCCGAAGGGACGCAAGGCCATCGGCAACAGATGGGTACCGCGTGAAGGAGAACCAGGCTGGAGAGGTCGAACGGTTCAAGGCGCGTCTGGTGGCCAAGGGTTCTCGCAGAAGTACGGCATCGACTACGACGAGACCTTCGCTCCAGTGGCCAAGTTCACGTCGATCCGGGCCGTGCTGAGTTTGGCCGCCAAGTATGGTCTCAAGCTGCATCAGATGGATGTGAAGACGGCGTTCCTGAATGGCGGCTTGGACGAAGAGATCTACATGGTGCAACCGGACGGCTACGTCGATGAAGACCACCCGGACTACGTGTGCAAGCTGAAGCAGTCATTGTACGGGTTGAAGCAGTCGCCGCGCATGTGGAACAAGACCATCGACGAGTTCATGCTGAAGCTGGGGTTCACCAAGTGCGAGTCCGACCATTGCGTCTACGTGAAACGCGACGGACACAGCATGATCTTCGTGGTCATCTACGTGGACGACCTGATCCTGGTCAGCAACGACGACGAGCTGATGGGGTCGACCAAGCGCGCACTCAGCCAACGGTTCGAAATGACAGACCTCGGCGAGCTTACGTACTTCCTCGGCATGGAGATCAAGAACGACTTGGAGTCCGGCAAGGTGACGATGCGGCAGACCAAGTTTCTCAAGTCGATCCTGAGCAAGTTCGGCATGCAGGACAGCAAACCCGTTGAAGAAGGTCGTACTGGGAACTTGCACTTGTTGGTCTTGGTCGTTGACACCGCCGAGGCTTGGGGCGAGGCGAGGAAGGTCACTTGGGGGGTTGAATCGAAATTCAGAAGTGATTGGATTGTTGGAGCTTACACTCTAGGCTAGTGCTAAAGACTCGCGGCCGTGCGTCCTATCAACTAGTGCGTCTAATCAACCATCATTCTACACTTCTCGTCCAATCAACCTACTCGTCTAATCAACGTGTGGTCGTATTGGACCGGTTCGGTTAACCGGTTCGGGTACCTCGGAACTGGTACAGTGTACCAAGGTTCTGTACCCTGCAACACGCTCCCTCAATGTGAACACGCGTGAACGCCGAGCGCAGCCGTCAAGTCCTTGTGGCGTGGTCCGGCAAGTCCCTTGGTCATGATGTCGGCCAGCATGGTGGCAGTCTCGCAGTACTCGACGATCACTTCGCCGCGCTTGACTTCGTCGCGGATGTGATGGTACTTGATGTCGATGTGCTTGGCGCGGCCATGGTTGACGGGGTTCTTGGTCATCTTGATGCACGACTGGTTGTCTTCGAAAATCTTCAACTCGGGCGTGATTCCGCCTGCAGCAACCAGGATCTCGCACAGCAGCTTGTGCACCCACTTGCCTTCTTGAATCGCCAAACTCAGTGCGATGTACTCGGCCTCGCTTGTCGAGAGCGACACACTTGACTGCTTCTTGGAACCCCACGAGATCGGTCCGCCGGCGACTTGGAACAGGTAGCCCGACGTAGACTTGCGATCACTAAGATCACCAGCCCAGTCGGCATCCGAGTAACCTTGAAAGTCGATGTCCTTGCCCGGCGAGAAGCGGATTCCGTGCGACTTGGTCCCTTGAAGGTAGCGGAAGATGCGCTTGACCGCAATCCAGTGCTCGACTTGCGGGTTCTCCATGAAGCGTGACACGTAGCCAACTGCGAACGCAATGTCCGGGCGAGTCGATGTCATCAAGTGCATGAGTGCACCGACAGCCTCGCGAAATGGCGCGTCCAGCTTGGTCATGGCGTCGCTTGAGACTAGCTTCATGCTGATGTCGACCGGGCTTGCAGCGGGTTTGCAGTCTTGCATGCCGAAGCGCTCCAGGATGTCGTTGATGTAGCGAGCTTGGCTCAGCGTGACACTGCCATCCGCGTTGTCGACCACCTCGATCCCGAGGATGAAGGAACACTTGCCACTGTCGGTCATCTCGAACCGCGACTTGAGTTGGCGCTTGACTTCCGCGATCATATCCGCCGAACTTCCGGTCACCAAGACGCCGTCCACGTAGACCAGCAGCAGAACGCATTCGCCATCGACGACCTTGATGTAGAGGCATGGGTCGTAGCTTGACACGCGAAAACCGATGGAGCGCACATACTCGTCGAAGGTCTCGTTCCAAACTCGCGAAGCTTGCTTGAGCCCGTAAATCGCCTTGAGCAGTTCCACGCAGTCGAAACCGTCGTCCAGTTCCACGCCTTCAGGCACGCTGCAGAACACCTTCCCCTTCATCAAGCCGTATAGGAACGCAGTCACCACGTCGAGCTGGTCCATCGGCCATCCGAAGTACTTGGCAACCGCAATGATCATTCGCAGCGTGACGTACTTGACCACGGGCGAAAACGTCTCGGTGTAGTCGATGCCGTACTTCTGCACGAAGCCTTTCGCGACGAGCCGAGCCTTGAACTTCTCGATCGATCCGTCCGCGTTGCGCTTGATCTTGAACACCCACTTGGTACCGACTGCGCGCTGGTTGTTGGGCAGTTTGGCGGCGCGGAAAACACCTCGCAGCCGCATTGACTTGAGTTCGGCGCGAATTGCCTTGCGCCATTGGACTTGGTCTGGTCCGTTCACACCTTCTTGAAACGTCTTCGGCTCCGCGCTGTCACTTGCTTCCACCGCATTCGCACTTGCACGCCAGAACATGGGCAGGGGTCGAGCCGTCTTCATCGTCTTCTTCCGATTTTTCTTCTGCGCCGCCGTAGATTCACCTTGGTCTTCGTCTTCCGAGCGTCCAGGCGCACTTGCTTCTTCGAGTCCAGCACTGCGACGAGGACGCCGAACATTGTCGCGATCTTGGTTGTCCGGACGCGATTTGCGCTTCCTCGCCTTGCGTGAACACCCTTGTGCCGAGTCCCGAGACTTGTGAATGAAGTCGAAAAACCGTCGGTAAGTCGGTTGACTTCTTCACCAGCAGCCTTGGAGTCGTCGGAGAGCTTGACTCATCGAGATGTGACATCGCGAGAGATACCACCTGCCCCACCTGATGTCATAAACTCGATACGCCTTGGAACGCTCCTCGTAACCCATGAAAATTCCTTCACGAGCTTTCGGTCCCACTGAGTCGCTTCTCCTTCGGCGTCAAAACGTGGCCTTGCACCCGAAGATCCGCATGTGCTTGATCGTTGGGCTTGACTTGTAGACGATCTCGAACGAGTTTGTCGGGCGACTTTGGTGACGGCAGACGATTCTTGATGTAAATCGCCGTCATCGCTGCTTCCGCCCAGAACGTCTTGTCAACCCACAGCGTAGTGAAGCATGCTGCGGCCGATGGTCACGATGGTTCGGTTGGCGCGTTCAGCCCCGTCGTTCGTTTGGTGCGCATAGCGAACCGTGGGCTGCACTTGGTGCTTCGTAGTACAGCGTCTTAAGAAGGCGTTGGCTGCGTCATGGCGCACGAACTTCACCCTGGCGTCGAACTGTTTCTCCACCTTGGTGATGAATCGACGCAAGCAGCCTTCGCTCTCAGACCTGCATGAGCAGAATCCGACATGCAGCCGCTGGTTCATCCGTGATGAGCAGCAAGCAGGCTGCCACCCAGCGCTCTTTTCCATGGGTCCGCAAATGTCGAAGGTGGAGGAACTCGAACGGCTTGATTCTGCTCTTGTTCGGCTTGCTTGGGAGGGCCGCACCATTTTCCTTGTTGGCACCCGACACTGGCTTGACTTCTTCGACGATGTCGGCATTTTCGCACCGTACATGCCACTCGGGACCATCTTCCGAAGAACGTCATTCGGCGCGTGACCCAAACGCGCATGAAGATCCACCGCGTTGACCGACGCCTTGGACACCGAATTCTCAGCGCAGCTTGGGACTCGGAGAAAAGGAAGGTCGTTTGAGCACTTGATATCAGAATGCAAAGTGATTGATTTAGGTCCTTCGTTCGCGAACTGCTAGCTACCTTGTTGCAGGGTACTGAACCTTGGTACACTGTACCAGGTCCGAGGTACCCGAACCGGTTAACCGAACCGGTCCAATACGACACACGCTGATTGACGAGTAGGTTGATTGGACGAAGGTGAAGGAATGATGGTTGATTAGACGCACCAGTTGATAGGACGCACGGCCGCGTGTCTTAGCACTAGCTCACAGGGTGTAAGCTCCAACAATCAATCACTTCTGAATTTCGATTCAACCCCCCAAGTGACTTCCTCGCCTCGCCCCAAGCCTCGGCGGTGTCAACGACCAAGACCACTGCAAGACCCAACCACGACCTTCTTCAGGTTATGAGCCCAAGCACCATGTCCTCTGTCCAAGACACGCAGACTCATCGCAAGTTCAACGGCGACAATTCGCCACGTGGAACCGCTACGTGGCGTGTTCCTGACCGTCGGTGGGAGCATCGTGGCGAGACGAAACCAACTTCGCGGACACGAGGGCCAGGACGATTACGTCAAGTCGAGCAACATCGCGTTCGGCCTGATGTTGCTCCCACATGGATGCTGACTACCATCATGTGGTCGACGACTGCGAGGAAGCGTGGGTGGCCTGGACGCGACTGCGTTCGCTCTACGGGGGGGTCGCAGAAGGCTGGCCGCATCTACCTGAAGCGCCAGCTTCAGCATGGAGATGGCAGAAGGCGGCAATGTGCTTCATCATTGCAATGGTCCTCATCAGCGCCAACTCAGCAACATCGGCGCCAGATGGAGGATGAAGACGTGGCGATCTGCTTGCTCAGGAGTCTGCTCAAGAGTTTCGAGAACGTCGTTCTCAACTGGAGATGAGCAACGCAGAGCTGCGCACTCAAGATGTGATCAAGGTGCTCACGAACGAGCACATCGCGGCAGGGCGAGAAGACGGCCTGGTGAAGATTGAAGATGCTGCGAGGGCCTTCAACGCCGAGCGGAGTCACCACTGCACGTACTGCGGAAAATCGGGGCACATCATTGAAAAGTGCTGACCAAGCAGAAGGAAGAGAATCGAGGTGCACGACGTGGCTGGTCTGGTCGCGGTGCGAACAACGTCTAGTGGCGTGACGACAGCGATGACGACTGCGTCGCGTTCGCGGTCTCTGGCGGAGGTGAGAGTCTCCAGGACCAACAAGTTTCAAGGCTCGCGGGCGGTGGGTGCCGCACCCACATCTGCAACAACAAGGCCAAGTTTGTCGACATCAGGTGTGTGCGACGGTGAACTCACGGTCGCCAACGGCAACACGGCCAAGATCATGGGAGTCGGGACGGTGGTGCAGCGGGTCACTCTGCCCAACGGCAAGGAGCGCGACATCCGCATTCAAGATGCACTTTACGTCCCGAGCATGAACAAGAACCTGCTTTCGGTGCCGCAGATCAACCGAAGCGGACTGTTCAAGGTGGTGTTTGATGGTGCTGAAATGCACATCGCACAGAAGAAGTCGAAGCAATCGTGGCTCCGCGGACCTGATCGACGGTCTCCTACTGGCTCCGAGTCCCAAGCTGCGCTGCGAATTCGTTCCAAGGCGTCGGTCAACGCGGTGGATCTTCATGCGCGTTTGGGTCACGCGCCGAATGACGTTCTTCGGAAGATGGTCTCAAGTGGCATGGTGACGGGTGCGAAAATGCCGACATCGTCGAAGAAGTCGCCAGTGTCGTGGCAACAAGGTAAAATGGTGCAAAGCCTTCCCAAGCACGAACAAGCGCAAGTACAAGCCGTTGAGTTCCTCCACTTCGACATTTGCGGGCCCATGGAAGAAGAGTCGCTGGGTGGTAGCCGCACCTGTTGCTGATCACGACGAAGCCAGTGGCTGCGTGTGGATTCTGTCTGTGCGAGCCAGGTCGGAGAGTGAAGGCTGCTTGCGCCGATTCATCACCAAGGTGGAGAAGCAATTCGATGCCAGGGTGAAGTTCGTGCGCCATGACGGATGAAGAAGGTCGTACTGGGATCTTGCACTGGTTGACTTGGTCGTTGACACCGCCGAGGCTTGGGGCGAGGCGAGGAAGGTCACTTGGGGGGTTGAATCGAAATTCAGAAGTGATTGGATTGTTGGAGCTTACACCCTAGGCTAGTGATAAAGACACGCGGCCGTGCGTCCTATCAACTAGTGCGTCTAATCAACCATCATTCTACACTACTCGTCCAATCAACCTACTCGTCCAATCAACCTACCTCGTCAATCAACGTGTGTCGTATTGGACCGGTTCGGTTAACCGGTTCGGGTACCTCGGAACTGGTACAGTGTACCAAGGTTCAGTACCCTGCAACAGAGAGTGACACACTTGTCTGGAACCCTAGCGGATCGGTCCGCCGGCGACTTGGAACAAATGCCCGACGTAGACTTGCGATCACTAAGATCACCAGCCCAGTCGGCATCCGAGTAACCTTGAAAGTCGATGTCCTTGCCTCGGCGAGTAAGCGGATTCCCGATGCGACTTGGTCCCTAGGTAGCGAGATGCGCTTGACCGCAGGTGTAACGGGGTTACACGTACAAGTGGCTGCAGCCGTAATTTAAAGATAGGTATCTGTTAAAGTTTGGATACTTCCTCACTTGGTGTAAGCACACCATGGATACATTGAAGTGGCCACCACTGAGTGTCCACACACCTAAAAGATCCTATTGGTAAAAGCATCTTTCTACCAATCAGAACTATGCATATTGCGGGGCTCTGACGGCCAGCCGCTCCAACCCTTTCATAGATGATAAACAGTTTTAGCAGATTTGAGGAAGATCAATTTACAAACAATACAGTTCTCATTTTACCTAATCTAAGTCCTGGAGTCTTTTGTTTAATTATATTTGTGTATTCAAATATAATTAACCTAAATAATAAAGTCCTACGCTTCCTCATACACGTGCGCAACGTGTAAGCTAAAGTAGTGAGTCAAGTTAGACCCACTACACCTGGTAGCACTTTGTAGTCCGTCCAACGACCGACTGCTTGACGTTCGTACGCGGTGTACAGAGCAGTCGAGACGAGGCACGGAGGTGACCGAGAGCTCAACACGCCTGCAACGCATGTTGCACGCGCCTGACTCCCCCACCTGTCTGACCCAGAGTGGGAGAGCCCTCCAACGACTGTCAACAGTCATTGGAGAAGCGGCGATACTACGATGCTGCGTACGCTATCGCCGACGGAGCAACATGGTGTGCTCTGGGATTCATCATGAAGGAAGGCGTGAGCTGCTTCCTCAGTGACGGCGTCGTCAGGGACGACGCGTGTAAAATTAAATTGAGCGTAAGCAATTACGTGGGAAGAGGGCGAGCCTCTCCTCCGATGGCTTGTCGACTGAACACAGCCATAGCGCTCGACGAATCGTCGACCCGCTGTCGAAGGTCGCGTTCGCCATGTCCTGCCTTGGCGGACGCGCAAGAGGGAGCGTATGGACGCCGACTCTCCGATCCCGTGCTTCAGCACGACGAATTTCAAAGAGGGCTCAAACAAGCGTTTGAGCCCCGCAACGAGTTCCGGTCGAGGGCGGATTCCTCGACCTTCAGCAGGGTAAGCATGACGTCCATGCTTACGCGCAGCGCCACGATATTTTACAAATATCGTGACTACCGATTGACAGGCGATAAGGTCGTCACGTTCATGAAGGGACTTAGAGATGGCCTGTGAAGACCTATCAGTACCGAGTACTCTCAGAATCGATCCCTTGCCATGCAAGAAGAGTTTAGCCTGCGGCAGGCTAACTCACATGTAAGTGCCGAGGCCGCAACCCGCCCGGTAGCGAGGACGGGAGGTCCGGAACCAATGGACCTCTCGAGAACAGCAACTGCTGGTTACCAGCGGCAGGAGGTAACGTGCGATGCTTCCGTTGCGGAAGGATCGGTCACTTTGCACGGAGTGCACAGCTCCCATGCCCCTGGAGGTCGTCGTGGCGATGCTAGGCATCGCCGCGGATAAAAAAAACGCGAACATCCAGTAGGCGCGGGGCGCCCTGCGTAATGCAGTCGCGTGCCGACATCGGCACGCGACACTGAGACTGCAGCGATGAGACAGCTCACTGAAGAAACAAGATGACAGGCCGAACCTAGTCATCTTGAAGGTTTACTCGAAGAGCGAGTGACTCTCTTCGAGCTTTGGTAGTCGAGGCGCGTCGAACAACTTTGTTCGACTACGAACCTGCGAGACTTGACTTCGAGGAGGTAATACACCTCGAAGTCTTCTGGAGTACGACTGGCAACAGGTGCCATCGTAAGACCGAGAAGCGCGTCGTGAACGTGCGCTTCTCTCAAACAACGGTGTTTGTCGAACCTTTATCGTCCTGGACCTGGACGATAAGTTCGACGTGAATGGGCATGCCGTGGCTTGCACGGCATGATCGGTGATAGACTGGAAGAAGCGCACGCTCGTGCGCTTCGGACGCAAGGGAACAGAGAGCGATGGCCCTGTTACCGCAGCGCCGCACCAGCAGGTGCGCGCCTCTCATCGAGACAGCGCTTAATGCTGCTGTCCCAGGTGCCCAGAAGGTGCGCGAGGGCGCACAAGTGAAGAACCCACGTCGCGAATGCTGCCGACGTCGGAAGATGATGTTGGTTCCGGGAGTTACAGCGTGCAGGGACATCCCTGACCCGAAGGGTCAGGTCGACAACGACGCGTCGGCTCGGAGCCGACGCACCCTCTCATGAGGGCTCCGCCAATGAATGGCGTCGAGGTGACGAAGGCGTTCAACTCCGGGAGTTGACGCTGCAAAGTGCGGACGGTTGCAAACGTACCGCACTGACCGTTGCATGCGTCGTGCAGCCCGGCGACGAAGCGCCATGCGATCAAGCCGGGCGATATCGCGCGCCCGCAGCAGGGTCTGCCGGCGAGAGACATCCGTGCAGCCGGGCTGCGAAGAAATACAGCCGGGCGATACGCGCCCCGGGAAGGTCCGCCGAAGCTGTCCACAGCCGGGCCTGGACCAGAAGAACAACTGTGCAGGCCGGCCCGCACAACAAACAGCGCAGCGGAAACGCGCAAGGTCTCGGTCGGACCGAGACGCAACAAGAACGATCTGCTGGGCAGACTGGGCGTACGCCGAATGTCAGACGCTAAGCGTCTTGGCGCCAATACTGGATTCCAGTATCGTGAAGAACTCGCTATCCTCCGACGCGGCGTCGGAGTTGACTTCGCTTCAGCCATGAGCTGGAAGCGCTTCACCGCGACTTGCACGATGGACGCATCAACAGTCTGTTCTTTCAGACAGCGAAAGAACGGAGGCGAGCGAAGAGCTGAGCAGCTCTTCATGGGAATACCACTGAGAGTGAAGACGCTCTCAGTGCGAACGAAGCGAGGCGCTTCGAGGAACAAGGTTGGGACTCGCTGAAGTCGAGTCCCTATTACGAATTGAGGAGTACAAAGACGTACTCCGGAAGAATTCCGCGAGCTTCCGCAGGATAAGGGCATTCAGCACGAGTTGATCTCGTGCCGGGCACAAGTCTGTGTCACGCGGCAGTGGCCACGCCGCGAAGCAATGAAAGCATCGACGACTTCTTGAAAGTCGTCGAAAAGCAAGAGTGCGGAATCAAGTCCCGCACAGTGCTCCGCGTTCTTGTCAAGCCACAGGGCGGATGGCGCATCGTTCATGCCTACAACAAGCTGAACGATGCGACGGTACCAACGCGAACGCCGATACCGAAAAGATGTTATCATCGATTCGATGGCCGGAGCACCGTTTACAGTGCTCTCGACTGCGAGATGGATTTTATCAAATCCTAATGCGTGAGAGCGATATCCCTCTCACGGCAGTGAGCACGCCAGCGGCATGCTCTGGGAGATGCTAGTAATGCCACAGGGCTTAAGAAGCCCTGCGACCTTCAACAGTGCGAGCGCCGTGTGCGCTCGTGCGCGACTTCGCACCGAGCTCGCTTCATGATTTTCATCCACAGCCGGCTGTGGCGGGAAGACCGACGTAGAGATGCACAGGGTGCATCTCCGGAGACTTCGAGCGCATGCGAAACATAAGCTCTACGCGAACCTGAAGAAGTGTATCTTCGGGGCGAGCGAGATACTCGTCCTCGGGTGTCTCGTAGGGAAGAATGGTGTTCGCCTGACCCGGAAAGGTCAGAGTGATAAATGAATGGCCAACGCCTTCAAATGTCAAGGAACTGAGGCGGTTCCTTGGCCACGCTACTTGTGCAAGTACGTGGAGGATTACGCGGGCAAGATCCGCCCGCTGTCACGCTTCTTAAGAAAGAAGCTGTGTGGAATTGACACCCGATTGCCAAAGGCATTCGACAGTCAAGCGGGCTTGACTGAGGCGCCGATCTTGGCAGTGGCGGACCAAGATCGCCCATTTCATCTAGTGTGTGACGCATCCGATTTCGCGATCGGATGCGCGTTATCACACACGATCACGAGGGCCGTGATCGTGTCGTCTACCAATCGCGTCAGCTGAAGCCAGCTGAGCGCAACTATCCGTGCATGAAAGGAACTCCGCTATGCACTCGCAAAGTTCAGGTGTATTGCTTGGAGTAGACCTTTGTGGTCTACACCGACCATATTCTGCGCAGTAAGTCCCACATTTCACAAAGAATGGCGAGATGGCTCTATTCTTTGCGGAGTACAACTTCCGGGTCGAATACAAACCCGGAAGATTGAACTGTGGCCGACGCGTTATCACGTCGGCCGGACTACCGAAGCTGTTGACGATGCCATTGACGCCGTGCGATCAAGCAAACCCACATCTCTCTGTTGATGATGTGAAGGCCGCACGCGCACGACGCGGACGCGAAGCTTTGCTGGCCTATGGCACAGCGCCTTCTGACAAGTCCCGTCAGAAGCTGCCCAAAGCACCTTCGGCGCGTGCACACGCTTTCGTGTGCACGACGGACTGCTTATCTGGCGCGATGACGACAACGCGGATCGCGTTGTCGTGTCAATGACCATGACCTGCGACTCAGGATCATGACGAGTATCATGATGCCCCGACTGCGGACATCTCGGACGTGAAGACTTACGTCCTTCTCACGCGCGACTTCTACTGGCACCACCAGTATATGGGTGCGCAGTACATCCGTGCTTGCGAGGTATGCTCAACGCGTAAGCCTGCGCCATTCGCGCAGGCTCCGTTAATCACTACCGACTCCGTCGGAGTGTTGGAGTCCATGTCTTTGACTTCATCTTTGGTCTTCCCCGGATAGCGGAGGGAAACCGGTGTTGTGGTCTTGTGACCGCTTACAAGATGGTACATCTTGCTGCGGTGCTAGGTGACCGAAGCAGACGGCCCTCCTGTATTCGTGTCCAAACACCATGGCATGCCGATCCGACATCGTGTCGGACAGAGACCCCGCTTCACAGCGCACCTGTAGAAGTGCACTCTGGGAGCCAGCTTTCATGTCGACTGCGGATCATCCGCAGACGGACGGTCAAACCGAGCGCGTGAATCGCGTGCTCGTCGATTTTGAAGAGCTACGCTCACTCGTTCCATACTGGAGCGAGTGCTTATCGATGGCAGAGTTTGCCATCAATAACTCAGTATGCCTCGACCGGGCATACACCGTTCTACGTGAATGCCATGCGGCATCCACGTCTGAGTTTACTCGGGTGATGGCTCCACTTTAAGTGGGGAGGATCTACGACTGCAATACAGCAGCCAGAAACCGCTGACTTACATGGTGTCAGCTGCACAATGACAAACCACTGAGTCTGCGCAGCAGCTCAACGAGCAAGACCACGGGTCGCAGGCGCAGACGCAAACCACGCAGAGGCCGGGCCTCTAGCGGAGAGCGAGCTGATGCTTCAGCCGGATGCAATCAACTTCTACCAAAAGACAAGCCGTGATCTCGGTTTGTCCAGGTAATAAGCTTCTGTTGATCAACAGAAGCTGAACGCAGACAATGGGGCAGAGGCAACACAAATGAATTAAAGTTGTTCATTGGTTTTGTTAGCTACTCAAAACCTGCCTAACATGCAGTTTCATTTCGGACAGTAGCTTGCTCCGCGCTTCATCGGGCCGTTCACTGTGTTGGCACGGCACGGCAACTACACGCTAGATACCGTCAGCATGCGCCTCCATCCGACCTTTTACGTCGGACGGCTGAACCATACCGCAGCACGAGCCATCTGCTCGTGACGAACCTCGGCAGAGCGAGCAGAGCGAGACTGGCCTCGCGACGAGCATCCTAGCGCGCGGACGCGCGGAGCAACCTTCATCTGGGTCCCAACTCGACCTGATATTCGAGGCGGTCTGCGAGACCGCCGCGACTGGCCTTCTGGTTCGCCAGCTCCTGCTTCAGGGCGGCGAACTCAGCGCCCGAGACGCTCGGCGGTCACCCGGTCGTGGAGAGGCGCATACTGATCAGCCCGGGGCTGATCATACCCGGGCGTGTTCCACCCCGCCACCGCCGATCCGTGACGCCCCGGCTCAACCCGCTGATTGTTGAGCGGATTGTTGACCATGATATCCCGAAACGAACCCTCAGGGCTCGTTTTCGTATTCGTGGAGAGGATTTCCTCCCATCAGATACATAGACCGCGGAACGTCTTGCTGGAGGACGTTCCGGAAATGTGAGGGCGTACGGGCAGTACGCCTGGCAGGAAGTAGGCGAGCTGCGGATCATCGCTAGCGCCGAACCCTCACGTGCTAAGAACTTAGCACGGAGCTCTTGTTAGACTTGGAACGTGACGTGTACCCGTTCAGGTCGCGTCGCTCAGCGGACCGCCCTGGGGCACACTTCGTGCACTGAAAGCCCTCAGCGCGCACGGCACATTATGCCTCCTCGCAGCAACTGAGTTGCTCCACTTTCCACGCTTCGAGTACGTCAAGCGATCACGGCTGCTGAATCCGATCACGGTAAGCACTCGGCTCTTGTTGAAGTTTCAACAAAGCTTCCAACTTTGACAAAGTGCCTGCCACTCGGCACTTTGCTGCGAGAAGATGTCTTCTTGCTTGAACCATCGGAGCTCATGAAAGAGTCCGATGTATATCCTTGATGCGTTTCCGCATCAAAGTGCAGCTCGGCAACGCGTCATTTTGATGGCGCTGCATACGTCGCGGCACCTCATCCGGAGGTACCGAGTTCCTACCGGTCCGATCTGGAGCGGACGGCATCCACGGATCGCGCGCGGAGCCGCGCGGAGACCTGAGTTTGAATCACCGCTGCAGCAGCGCGCGAGAACTGAGAGCCCCAGCGGAAGCGAGTGGGGTTCGCTCAATGCGAACGCTTCGAACTGAAGCGTCCGATTCGTCCCTCACGCGGCGAAGTTCTTAGCATGGTCGAGCGATTCGCTCGACACTGAGTCTTACGCTTTGAGGCGAGTCCTCCTCGCCCTCCATGTCTTCATCGTCGTCGTCGAAGTCGCGACGTCGCTCACTTCGCCTTCTGGCGTTCGAAGTAGTCTCGATGGAGAGATGACTCCCCACGACTTCGGACTTCTTCTGAGGCCGCTCATCGTTGAATGAGCGCGGTTTCTTCTCAAACGCGGAGAATTGACGAATGGTCAATTCAAAGATTGACTGCAGGGCGTCTAACCTAAGGGGATGGTGTAACGGGTTACACGTACAAGTGGCTCAAGCCACTGGTATATGAATGGTTATCTTAAAGTTTAGATACTTCCTCACTTGGTGTAAGCACACCATGGATACATTGAAGTGGCCACCACATGAGTGGTCCACACACTAAAAGATCCTATTGGTAGAAAGCGCATCTTTCTACCAATCGAGCAGCAATATGCTGGGGCTCTGACAGCCAGCCCTCAACCCTTTCATAGATGATAAACAGTTTTAGCAGATTTAGGAGGAAGATCAATTTACAAACAATACAGTTCTCATTTTACCTAATCTAGTCCTTGGAGTCTTATTGTTTAATATATTTGTGTATTCAAATATAATTAACCTAAGTAATTACTAAGTACTTACGCTTCCTCATCGTAGCGCAGTGTAACAAAATGTGAGTCAAGTTAGACCCACTACAGCAATCAGTGCTCGACTTGCGGGTTCTCCATGAAGCGTGACGCGTACAACTGCGAACGCAATGTCCGGGCAGTCGATGTCATCAAGGCGCATGAGTGACTGACAGCCTCGCGAAATGGCGCGTCCAACTTGGTCATGGCGTCGCTTGAAACTAGCTTCATGCTGATGTCGACCGTGTTGTCAAGGGATCGCCTCGACCAGCTGCGGTGTACCAGTAAGGTACCGGTGTGGCCTTCACTCAGTGGTGCCGCCATCATTCGTGTGATGATGGGACGAGGATTACGGGACGCTGATGATGGGGCGAGGATTCAGGACGCTGATGATGGGACGCGTGGGTACCAGATTGTGGGTACAGGATGGGCATCTACGTGGCACTCGCTGATTGGTATTGTGACCTTCTATCCAGTTAGGAATCAGTAGAGTGTATCCAGCGGAATATCCAGTAGGCTTAAAGGGTAGCGCATTTTGCGAACTAAGGACCTAAATCAATCACTTTGCGACCACGGCATCGCTCAAACGACCTTTACTTTTGTTATGAGCCCAAGCCCCGTTTTCCTGCTGAAGACTCGACTACGCTTTCGCCATGGGCCGCCTCGACCACGACCTCGCATCAACAAGTTCGAGCGGAACCAACTTCCACACGTGGAAGTTCAAGATGGCGATGGTGCTCGAACGAGACCTGTGAAGTGACAATGGAGATCAAGCTGGAGCACTGCGCCACTACGCTGACCAAACGACGTTCAAGAGGAAGTCTCGCAAGGCGCTGGCGATCATCTGTCTCGCGATGGAAGATTGCAGCTGCCGCTGGTCCGGTTGGCGAAGCGATGCGTACGATGCATGGTCAAACTGAAGGACCTTTAGAAGAAGAGTTTGCCAATAAGCTCTTCCTTCGTCGACGTTTCTTCGACGATGATGGCGGAAGGTGATGATGTGCTGGAGCATCACAAGATCAAGACTTGGCGGAGCAGCTCGACGCAGTGGGCGCTCCGGTCAGCGAGATGACTTGCGGATCACGCTTCTGGGAGTCTCAGCGAGTCGTACCAGTTCCTCATCACGGCGTTGGAGTCGAGAGCCGACTCGCTGACGTGGGGAACTCGTGACGGCTCGGTTGCTGCATGAGGACATGAAGCGCAGAGCAAAGGTGGCGGCGTCGACGGAGCCGCGCACGGTCAAGGCCAAGCGTTCATGACAAACGACAACGGCAAGCGCAAGGACGGCAGGCGACCGCCAACAAGGCCAGCGCCTGCCACTACTGTGGGGAGCAAGGACATTGATCGCCAAGTGTCCTGTGCGAATCCTGCGAGAACGCGGAGCGGCAGAGGCCGAGCGAGCGAACGTCGCGCAGAGTGAGGACGACTCTGGCGACTTCCTTCTCGGTTGCGGTGGGAGCAACACCACCAAGTCGAATGAGGTGTGGCTGGTCGACTCGGGTGCGACGCAGCATGACCAGTTCCAGAAGTTCTGAGGAATTACAAGAAGATCTCGCCGGTGGACGCATCTCGCGGACGACGGTGTGGTGCAAGCGATCGAGAGTCGACATCGTGATGAAGATGCAGCCTCGCGGCGTCAAGAGGTGTGCTCACGAATGTGTGGCACATTCCCAGCTTGTCGCGCAACCTGTTCTCGTCGGCAGATTCACCAAGGACGTCGGGCTGTGACGTTCAGAGCGACGGGTGCTTCACGGAGACGAAGGGTCTCAAGCGGAAGCTCGGCGCTCGCGAAGGCAAAGGGCTGTCTGCATGAGCATGACACCGGTGATGCTCCTGACGAGGCCAATGTGGGAAGCTCGAAGGATCGCAAAGGGGACACCACGTCGTACCTCTGGCACCTTCGAGCGCGGTCACTAATATGGCCATCTAGACGCCATCGTCAAGAAAGGCTACGGCTCTGGCATCGACTTATGACGTCGGTGAAGCAGTGGAGACTGTGATCGATGCTCACTGGCAAGCAAACGCGAGTGAGCTAATGAAGTCGTCTCCAAACCGTGCCAAGCAAGTGCTGGAAGTGGTTCACGCGATGTGTGCGGCCCTAGCGAACGTCTACGTTTGGTGGCAAGCGCTACTTCGTCACGTTCATCGACGACAAGTCGCACTTCTGTGTGGTGTAATTGATGCGGAACAAGTCGGAGGTGGCCGCCAAGTTCGCTGGAGTTCGTTGCGTTGGCTGAAACGCAGACCGGCAAGCGTGTGAAAACGCTCCGGAGCGACAACGGTGGCGAGTACACTTCGCGCGAGATGGCCCGTCTGCAGCGACCGTGGTATCGTGTAGAAGTTCACGCCGCCGTACACGCACATACTGAACGGCGTGGCGGAACGGATGAACCGGACGTTGGTGGAGTGCGCGCGCTCATGTTGGAGCATGCCGGGTTGTCGAAGGGTTACTGGGTGAAGCGGTGGTGACAGCCACGTTCCTCCGGAACCGGTGTCCGACACGCGCCATTAGCCACGATAAGTCGCCGCACCAAGTTTGACGGGAAGAAGCCACTGCTGGCGAACCTCAAAGGTGTTGGTGCCACGCGTACGTGCTGGTCCCGAAGGCGAAGCGGTCAGTTTGACGCCCGTCGGTGCGTGCCGGTTCCTTTGGTACTCAGGCACGAAAGCGTATCGGTTTGAAGAGATCGAGAGGCGGTCGCGCGTGTTGGTGAGCTCGCGACGCGCAGTTCATGGAAGACGTCTTCGACGGTGGGAGATGCAAGTATGCTACGAAGGAGGTGGTGATTAGTCTTCCAGATGATGAAGATGCCACGGATGAAGAGACTTCGTCCGAATCGGATAAGGACGGCATGGTGAGGATGAGGCTGCGCGGGATGAAGACTTCCGAACCCGGCAGCAAGCGACACCCGCGACGCAGTCACTAGAAGAAGCCGTGGAGTGCTGAGGGCCGCTGATATGCGCCGAAGAATGGACGTCCGACGCTGGATGAGATGTCTCTGCGGCGGCCCAAAGAGTCAAGATTTTGAGGCTGCATGCGTATGTGGATTCAGTGAGAGATGCCGACTACGTCTCGGCGGCGATGGAATCCAGCGACGCAGCCAGTGGAAGGGCGTAGCGACTCAGGTGCGACTCGCTGCTCAAGAACAAGACGTGGGAGTGGTGCCACGCCGAAGGGACTGGGCCATCGGCAACAGATGGTGTTTCGTGTGAAGGAGACCAGGCTGGAAGGTCGAACGGTTCAAGGCGCGCGTCTGGTAGGCGGGTTCTCGCAGAATTACGGCATCGACACGACAGACCTTCGCTCCAGTGGCCAAGTTCACGTCGATCCGGCCGTGCTGAGTTTGGCCGCAAGTATGGTCTCAAGCTGCATCAGATGGATGTGAAGACGGCGTTCTGAATGGCGGCTTGGACGAAGAGATCTACATGGTGCAACGGACGGCTACGTCGATGAAGACCACCCGGACTACGTGGCAAGCTGAAGCAGTCATTGCGGCTGAAGCAGTCGCCGCGCATGTGAACAAGACCATCGACGAGTTCATGCGAAGCTGCGGGTTCACCGTGCGGAATCGACCATTGCGTCTACGTGAAACGCGACGGACACAGCATGATCTTCGTGGTCATCTACGTGACGACCTGATCCTGGCCAGCAACGACTCACGAGCTGATGGAGTCGACCAAGCGCGCACTCAGCAAACGGTTCGAATGACAGACCTCGGCGAGCTTTACGTACTTCCTCGGTATGGAGATCAAGAACGACTTGAGTCCAGCAAAGGTGACGACGATGCGCAGCCGTTTTCTCAAGTCGATCCTGAGCAAGTTCGGCATGCAGGGACAGCAAACCCGTGAAGACGCCAGATCCAGGACTTGACCAAGAACATGTGCGAGGGTGGCTGCAAAGCGCTGAAGACACGATGAAGAAAGCTGCTATCGAGTGCTGTCGGCGCGTTGATGTACCTGATGTGGCGACGCGTCGGACCTGGCTGCTGCAGTAGGCGTGCTGAGTCAGTTCGCCGCCGACCCGTGTCCCACACTGGCAAGCCCCTCAAGCGTGTGCTCCGGTATCTGCAAGCCACGCCCACGCATGGCATCGAGTTCTCGAAGGGTGACGGCTGCGGAGTTGTGTGTGGCTACTCGACGCAGACTGGGCTGGTGACATCGAATCGAAAAGTACAGCGGGTACGCGTTCATGATGAACGGCGGGTGCATCAGCTGGAGGAGCAGAAGCAGCGGACGGTGGCGCTGTCATCTACAGAGGCGAGTACGGCGCTGTCAGAGGCGACGCAGGAGGCGGTGTGGCTCAAGGTGTTTCTGCGAGGAGCTCGGCGAAATGGCAAGCGATGAAGCAATCAAGATCTACGAGGACAACCAAGGCTCCATCGCGTTGGCCAAGAACCCGGAGTTCCACAAGCGCACCAATCACATCGACATTCGCTACCACTTCGTGCGTGAGAAGGTGGAAGTCGGTCAGGTGGTGTTGGAGTACTGCTCGACGAAGGACATGCTGGCCGACATCATGACGAAGGCGATCACTTCTGTGCAGTTCGAAGTTCTGCGACACGCTGGGATCCAAGGTGCAGCCGACGTCGAGTCGCGTGGAATGTTGTCAAGGATCGCTACTCGACCGGCTGCGGGTACCAATAAAGGTACGTACGCGACCTTCACTCAGGTGCCGCCATCATTCGTGTGATGATGGGACGAGGATTACGGGACGCTGATGATGGGACGCGTGGGTACAGGATTGTGGGTTCACGATGGGCATCTACGTGGCACTCGCTGATTGGCTGAAGGACCTTCTATCCAGTTAGGAATCCAGTAGAGTGTATCCAGCAGGAATATCCAGTCGGCTTAGAGGTAGCACGCAATTCGCGAACTAAGGACCTAAATCAATCACTTTGCATTCTGACATCAAGTGCTCAAACGACCTTTACTTTTGACCGGGCTTGCAGCGGGTTTGCAGTCTTGCATGCCGAAGCGCTCCAGGATGTCGTTGATGTAGCGAGCTTGGCTCAGCGTAACACTGCCATCCGCGTTGTCGACCACCTCGATCCCGAGGATGAAAGAACACTTGCCACTTCGGTCATCTCGAACCGCGACTTGAGTTGGCGCTTGACTTCCGCGATCATTTCCGCCGAGCTTCCAGTCACCAAGACGTGTCCACGTAGACCAGCAGCAGAACGCATTCGCCGTCGACGACCTTGATGTGCGGGTAGGGTCGTAGCGAGACGCGAAACCGATGGAGCGCATACTCGTCGAAGGTCTCATTCCTGAAGAAGGTCGTACTGGATCTGCACTGGTTCCTTGGCCATCGTTACCGCGAGGCTTGGGCGAGCGAGGAAGGTCACTTGGGGGGTTGAATCGAAATTCAGAAGTGGTGGATTGTTGAGCTTACACCTGGCTGTGCTAAAGACGCGGCCGTGCGTCCTGTCAACGGGCGTCTAATCAGCCATCATTCTACACTGCTCGTCCAATCACCACCGATCACGTGTGGTCGTATTGGACCGTTCCTAACCGGTTCCGGACTGACCTGGTACAGTGTACCAGGTTCAGTGCTGCAACACGCCGCCTCGAAATGCAACGCGTGAACGCCGGCGCAGCCGTCAAGTCCTTATGGCGTGGTCCGGCAAGTCCCTTGTCATGATGTCGGCCAGCAGATGGTCGCAGTCTCGCAGTACTCGACGATCACTTCCGCCGCGCTTGACTTCGTCGCGGATGTGATGGTACTTGATGTCGATGCGCGCGGCCATGTTGACGGGTTCTTAGTCATCTTGTCACGACTGGTTGTCTCGAAAATCTTCAACCGGGCGTGATTCCGCCTGCAGCAACCAGGATCTCGCACAGCACGTACCCACTTGCCTTCTTGAATCGCCAAACTCAGCGATATACTCGGCCTCACTTGTCGATAGCGACACGCTTGACTGCTTCTTGGAACCCACGAGATCGGTCCGCCGGCGACTTGAACAGGTAGCCGACGTAGACTTGCGATCACTTGGGATCCACCAGCCCAGTCGGCATCGAGTAACCTTGAAAGTCGATGTCCTGCCCGGCGAAAAGCGGAGTCCGTGCGACTTGCTATGAAGGAGCGAAGATGCGCTTGACCGCAATCCAGTGCTCGACTTGCGGGTTCTCCACGAAGCGTGACACGTAGCCAACTGCGAACGCAAATGTCCGGAGCGAGTCGAGTGTCATCAAGCTGCATGAGGCACCGACAGCCTCCTGAAATGGCAGCGTCAGCTTGGTCATGGCGTCGCTTGAGACTAGCTTCATGCTTGATAGTCGACCGGGCTTGCAGCGGGTTTGCAGTCTTGCATGCCGAAGCGCTCAGGATGTCGTTGATGTAGCGAGCTTGGCTGCGTAACACTGCCATCCGCGTTGTCGACCACCTCGATCCGAGGGATGAAGGAACACTGCTCACTGTCGGTCATCTCGAACCGCGACTCTGAGTTGGCGCTTGACTTCCGCGATCATATCGCCGACTTCCGGTCCCAAGACGCCGTCCACGTAGACCAGCAGCAGAACGTCATTCGCCATCGACGACCTTTGATGTGAGCATGGGTCGTAGCTTGACACGCGAAAACCGATGGAGCGCACATACTCGTCAAGGTCTCGTTCCAAACTCGCGAAGCTTGCGAGCCCGTAAATCCTTATGAGCAGTTCCACGCAGTCGAAACCGTCGTCAGTTCCACGCCTTCAGGCACGCTGCAAACACCTTCCCTTCATCAAGCGTATGGGAACGCAGTCACCACGTCGAGCTGGTCCATCGGCCATCCGAAGTGCCAGCCACCAGTGATCATTCCACTGCGTGACGTACTGACCACGGGGCGAAAACGTCTCGGTGAAGTCGATGCCGTACTTCTGCAGAAGCCTTTCGCGACGAGCCGAGCCTTGAACTTCTCGATCGATCCGTCCGCGTTGCGCTTGATCTTGAACACGCCACTTGGCATACCGACTGCGCGCTGGTTGAGTTGGGCGCGGGGCAGGCGCTCGCAGCCGCGGTGACTTGAGTTCGGCGCGAATCTACCTTGCGCCACTGGACTGGTCGAGTCCGTTCACAGCTTCTTGAAACGTCTTCGGCTCCGCGCTGTCACTTGCTTCTACAGCATTCGCACTTGCACGCCAGAACATGGGCGGAGTCGAGCCGTCTTCATCGTCATCTTCCGATTTTTCTGTTGTCAAGGGATCGCCTCGACCAGCTGCGGTGTACCAGTAAGGTACCGGTGTGACCTTCACTCAGTGGTGCCGCCATCATTCGTGTGATGATGGGACGAGGATTCGGACGCTGATGATGGACGAATTACAGGACGCTGATGATGGACGCGTGGGTACAAGATGTGGGTACAGGATGGCATCTACGTGGCACTCGCTGATGATTGGCTGAAGGACCTTCTATCCAGTTAGGAATCCAGTAAGTGTATCCAGCAGGAATATCCAGAGGCTTAGAGGCAGCAGGCAGTTCGCGAACCTAAGGACCCAAATCAATCACTTTGCATTCTGCATCTAGGCTCAAACGACCTTCCTTTTGGTTATGAGCCCAGCCCGTTTTCCTGCTGAAGAGCTCGACTACGCTTTCGCCATGGACGCCGCCTCGACCACGACCTCTCGCATCAACAAGTTCGACGGAACCAACTTACACGTGGAAGTTCAAGATGGCGATGGTGCTCGAGGACGAGACCTGTGGAAGTGACAAGGGGGTCGAACGTTGGCACCTGCGCCACTTGGACCAAACGACGCTCAAGAGGAAGTCTCGCAAGGCGCTGGCGATCATCTGTCTCGCGATGGAAGATTCGAGCGCCGCTGGTCCGGTCGGCTGAAGCGATGCGTACGATGCATGGTCAAGAACTGGAAGGACACTTCAGAAGAAGAGTTTGGCCAACAAGCTCTTCCTTCGTCGACGTTTCTTCACGACGATGATGGCGGAAGGTGATGATGTGCTGGAGCACATCAACAAGATCGAAGACTCTGGCGGAGCAGCTCGACGCAGTGGGCGCTCGGTCAGCGAGGATGACTTGGTACACGCTTTGGGAGTCCCAGCGAGTCGTACCAGTTCCTCATCAGGCGTTGAGTCGAGAGCCGACCGCCGTCGGGGAACTCGTGACGGCTCGGCTGCTGCATGAGACATGAGCGCAAGGAGCAAGGTGGCGGCGTCGACGGAACCGCGCACGGTCAAGGCCAAGCGTTAGACAACGACAACGGCAAGCGTCGGGACGGCAGGCGACCGCCAACAAAGGCCAGCGCCTGCCACTACTTGGGAGCAGGACATTGGATCGCCAGATTCCATGCGAACTGCGAGAACGCAGCGGCAGAGGCTGCACAGGAGCGAACGTCGCGCAGAGTGAGGACGACTCTGGCGACTTCCTCTTCTCGGTTGGTGGTGCGAGCAACACCACCAAGTCGAATGAGGTGCGGCTGGTCGACTCAGGTGCGACGCACTACGCATGACCAGTTCAAAGTTCTAGCGGGAACTACAAGAAGATCTCGCCGGTGGACGTGCATCTCGCGGACTGACGGTGTGCAAGCGATCGGGAGAGCGACATCGTGATGAAGATGCAGACCCGCGCGACGCGTCAGAAGAGGTGTGCTCACGAATGTGGCAAATCCTGGTAATCGCGCAACCTGTTCTCCGTCGGCAGATTCACCAAGTGACGTAGCCTGTGACGTTCGAGAGCGACAGGTGCTTCACGAGATGAAGGGTCTCTAAGGGAGCTCGGCGCTCCGAAGAAGGCAAAGGCTGTTCAGCTGAGCATGACACCGGTGATGCCTGATGAGGCCAATGTGGCAAGCTCCGAAGGATCGCAAAGGGACACCACGTCGTACCTCTGGCACCTTCGACTTTGGTCACTTGGCCATGGCGGTCTGCGCCATCGTCAAGAAGGGCTACGGCTCTGGCATCGACGTCGGTGAAGCAGTGGAGTCTGTGACGGATGCTCACTCGGCAAGCAAACGCGAGTAGCTACATGAAGTCCAAATCGACAAGTGCTGCGAAGCGGTTAACAGCGATGTGTGCGGCCCATGCAGACGTCTACGTTTGGTGCAAGCGCTACTTCGTCACGTTCATCGACGACAAGTCGCACTTCTGCGTGGTGTATGATGCGGAACAAGTCGGAGGTGGCCGCCAAGTTCCGCTGAGTTCGTTGCGTTGGCTGAAACGCAGACCGGCAAGCGTGCGAAAACGCTCCGGAGGACAACGGTGGCAGTACACTTGCGCGATGGCCAAGTTCTGCAGCGACCGTGGTATCGTGCAGAAGTTCCGCCTACACGCCACAGCTGAACGGCGTGGCGGAACGGATGAACCGGACGTTGGTGGGGTGCGCGCTGCAGTTGGAGCATGCCGGGTTTCGAAGGGTTACTGGGTGAAGCGGTGGTGACAGCCACGTTCCTCCGGAACCGGTGTCCGACGCGCCATTAGCCACGACAAGTCGCCGCACCGTTTGACGGGAAAAAAAGCACACTGCTGGCGAACCTCAAGGTGTTTGGTTGCCACGCGTACGTGCTGGTCCAGGCAGAAGCGGTCAAGTTTGACGCCCGGTCGGTGCGTTGCCGGTTCCTGGGTACTCGGGACGCAGCGTAGTCGGTTTGAAGAGATCAGAAGGCGGTCGCGTGTTGAGGTGAGTGCTGCAGGGTACTGAACCTTTGGTACACGCTACCCGTTCCGAGAAAGTAACCGAACGGTTAACTGAAACCGGGCCAATACGAACTTGCGTTGATTAGACGAGAGGTTGAATTCGGACGAGAAAGTGTAGAATGATGGTTGATTAGACGCACTAGTTGATAGGACGCACGGCCGCGTTCTTTAGCACTAGCCTAGGGTGTAGCTCCAAAATCCAATCACTTTGAAATTCTCGATTCAACCCCCCGGACTTCCTCGCCCCTAAGCTCCGGCGGTGTCTACGACTCAAGTGAACCAGTGCAAGATCCAACCGACCTTCTTCAGGGTTATGAGCCCAGCACCAGTCCTCTCTGTCAAGACACCAAGATCTCCATCCGACAAGTTCAGCGGCGTAATCCTACGCCACGTGGAACCGCTACATGCGTGGCGTGTTCCTGACCAGTCGGTGTGGATTCCTCGTGAACCGCGAGGGGAAACCAGCTTGCGGACACGAGGGCTCAAGGATCGACTATACCGGTCAAGGAGCAACATCGCGTTCGGCCTGATGCTGTGCTCCCACATGAATGCTGACTACCATCATGTAGTCGCGACTGCGAGGAAGCGGGTGGCCTGACGCGACTGCGTCTGCTCTTACGGGGGGTCGCAGATGGCTGGACGCATCTACCTGAAGCGCCAGCCTTCAGCATGGAGATGGCAGAAGGCGGCAATGTGCTTCATCATTGCAATGGAAGTCCTCAACATCAGCGCCAAGCCTCAGCAACATCGGCGCCAAGATGGAGGATGAAGACGTGGCGATCTGCTTTGCTCATAGGAGTCTGCCCAAGAGTTTTCGAGAACGCGTTCATAGCGGAGATGAGCAACGAGCGCTGCACTCAAGATGTGGATCAAGTGCCACGAATAGACACATCAAGCGGCATGGCGAAGACGCTCAGGTGAGATTGAAGACGCTGCGAGGGCCTTCAATGCCGAGCGTGAGATCGCC